>NC_092644.1:41226086-41526086 GCF_039555335.1 Amphiura filiformis | reverse complement strand
GGGCAGGGCCCCCGGACGTTTGTGGATTTTAAGGTTTTTTAAGGGCCCTGATTGGGTATTTTCACCCCTTTTTGTTCAAAATTTATGTGAAAAAATTACTGCGCCCACTTTGTGCGCCACTGACTACAAGTGGCACGCGCGCCACCAGTTGAGAAGGCACAAGACCTTTAAATAAATTAAATGTGACCTATCATATCAAAACCAACCACCTCGCGGCTGGCTTCATTGGCAGATAACAATGAAAGAAGATGAGAAAAGAAAAAGAAAAGAAAAAGAAATTTGAACTTGTTTTTACTCATAAAACATTTTTACTGTATCTGATTTCAACAAGTAAGGTGTCATTTTAAAGCTAAAAAACCGGCAGTTTATTTTAGCGTTTAAATTCCCATGTTCATTTCTGCCGCAAAGTGGTTGGTTTTGATGTGATGGGTCACTAATGTGTGTGTCTGTGGTTGCATGGATAGTGAAAACTTAGTCAGTATTGCTCTCTGTAGTTGCCAGAACTTACATATGTTTTTGTGTGTTTAATATTTAACAGGTGTTGCAGCTAGAACCCATAAATGATACTACAGCATGGGCATCTGTAGACTCAGGAAGTTTCAGCTTTGTGGATGAACACAATGGATACAGCTTGAAAGTTGCAGATACTGTAGCATCAATCAAATATGTAGTTAATACAAGGTAAGGTGGACTCTTGTTTGTGATAATATCACAATTAGGAGATGTGGCCTGAAAGAGTGAGCCAAAATCGGATCTTCACCCAAATCCATTCCAGATCTTGTTAGGAATGGCTTCAAATCCCAACTGTTGGTTGACCGCTGACACCCTGCAGTACCAGTGGTTCTGCCAGTGTGCCGCAGCGATTGTATTTTGAAGACATCCCGTACAGCATTATTGATTCGTTTTGACCTTTACACAGGGCGATTTGACCAAATCAGATCTTTGCCCAAAGTCATAATAGAATTTGAAGCCTCCAATATGGCCTATGTCATCATTGATTGATAACTACTGAGATGTTTCTTTTTTTCAGCCATGTACAAGTGGAGTGTTTGGAAGGCATGATGTTAGCTGGTGATATTCTCCCTGGTGACTGGATTTTGTATCAAAGTGAAACAGGTAACTTAATATCAATAACAATAATAATAAGCTTGAATTTGGCAACAAATCTATTTGCTACCAGGGTGTAAAGATTTGGAACAATATCCCAAATCATGTTAAAAACTCTGAACTCATTTAAAAGATCTGATAAGGACTCTCTTATTTTAGAGTACAAAAAGTTAGAGTAATGATAATGGAGTCTGGGACTTGACAGGCCTCTGGCTTATTTCTCAGTTCTCCTCCATTATGGTTTCAGTAATATTTGTACTATAGATTTCTTGAACTTTGCATATGTGGAAAAAATAAATTATGTTATAACTTAATATCAATACCTTATTACATTTCCCTCTCCATGCTTTAGTTATAATCTTAAACATAGGCTGTCTCACATGTCCTGCCCAGTCTTTGTCTGCACATAATTATGTCCTGATCAAATTATTCTCAATGAGAGGTAATTTTAGCTCTTTAATAATATAAATCTAGCATTGTCTGGTGGATTAATAAGCAAAATGGCAGCAGAATTTTTTATTTTTTTCATGCAACTTGAAATTGCCTAACTTTCCATAAGTGGCCATTGTTTACTTATAGCTGCCTAACTTTATGATGGGTTGGTTATAATTATATTATAGATTCCTGACTCCCATTTTGATGTATTAAATGCATCCAAAATGATAATATCCACCTCTGAGCATTAATTAAGGAATATGGTTCTGCACCAGTGAGTCTATGGTCTTCAATGGAACCAAAAAGACATTAATTGATTCCTGATGAAACAGCAAGCAAGCCATAATTGCCTAACTTTCAGTTTCCTAACTTTATGATGGTTTCTGCCATAAATCTCTATTACTATCATGGTGTATCTTTTTCACGTATGTGAAATAAAGCCCGTATTAACATGCAATGCATTCACTTTTTGATGTACCTTAGAATTTTTGAAAATTGAGTTACTATTATTATTATTGCCTTATACAAACATTGGGCTATCATATACTGAAAACATCAAAGGTCTAGTATACTTTGTTCTAAAGTTATGAGGTTTTGTGATGTGTGTTTTCTTATATATTTTATTGCTTTTTACTCCATATTTTTGCCTTTATCTCAGTTTCAAATTTGCCGCCTTTGGCCCCCCATGGACCAGATCGTGTCACATATGCCTCTAAATGAGTGGGATTTTTAAGAAAAAAGAGACAAAGGGCATACACCTGCACAAAAAGCCTGTGTTAACATGCAATGCATCTCCTTTTTAATGCACCTCAGAATTCCATTTATACAAGCACATATGCCTCTAAATGAGTAGTTTTATTACGAAAGAGAAAAAAGGCATACACCTTGCACAAAAATATTGGAGTTTTGAGCAACTATATTACTGATACAGTCCTCAATACAAACATATATTATTATAAGACCAATCTATTTGTATATTGTTAAGGAAGGTGTCTATAGTCTACGTTTTGTTTCTATCATAAAAAAAAACCACTCAGAGGTATATATGCTTGTAGATTGAATTCTACAGCACTTTATGCATCAAAATGCATGATAATGAAATCCACCTTACATTACATCATTATCTTGATATAAGGTTTGGCTTCTACACCAGTGAGTCTATGGTCATTACTGGAACCTAAATGCAGCCACATATTGATCCCTGATGAAGCAGCAAGTCAGTACCCAGTGCGATTCCTAGACATTGGTGGTAGCTTCACTTTCTCTATCACTGCTTCTGTTACAATGCCAGGTAAGTGAAAATACATCAGTAGCAAAGCTGTAGCCAGGGGCGGTATAGGTATGATGCATCCCCCCATGTCAATCCGAATAAAAAGATCCACTTTTTTTCAGTAAAAGCATTGAAATAAGCCAAACAAATTCATCAACGGTCCACATTTTTTTGTAAAAATGTTTTTGAACCACTTTTGAACCTGCTTTAACCCACCCCACCCCAAATATATTCTGGCCACGGGCCTGATCAGTAGTATAGCTAGGATTCTCATGCATAGGACCTGCACTGTGAAATAAAATACCAATTGACATCAGAAACTCTTATTGACTCTTCAAAACACATCATGTTTAATATTTTCTGCAGGAACGTTCTCAAGTGTTTTAAGAATGAGCATTTTATTATTTTTGAACAGGTATTCGTCATTCCAAGAAACCACTGCTGTTTCTGAGCATCGGTAACCCAACATTATTTCACACCAAGACAAGTTATACCAGGGATAAGTTTGGATCAGAAACCATGACAGTGACACTTCAACATGAAATCTTCAACACGGTGAGCATCTTTGTGTGGTTAGGAGTGTGTACGTGTTTACTGCCAAACGTGGACACACGCAATATTGTTTACCTTCCACCGTGGACATTCCTCCAACCGAGGACCGTCCACGGTTTCAAACTGCGGCAATAGACTGCAAACTTCTATATGAAATTCTCAATTTCCCTTTTCCTTTGAAATCTTTCATTTTTATAGAAATGTGACAGGATCAAGAGAAAGAGTCACTATTGATCAAAATCAATTTTATTTAAAGATCAAAAGGATTGTAGCATTGTAAAGGAATGGCTATTTACATGTATAATTCTACCTTTGTTGAAAAAAAGTCTCAAAATTGGCCTTAGGGTTCTTGAGGTAATAAACTCCACCACGTTTGTGCCTCATTCATAGAGGGCAAAATTGAACCTCCAGATTTGTAATGCTCTCAAACTTTATAAAGATACATCAGACTTTTGCCAATGAATACCGGAGGTGCACTATTTTGGTCTTCTTGCATATCACAAATCTCAGAAATGTTGGTGGCATAACAAATGTGAGTTGGTTGATATCTGAAAAATAATTGTATATCTGTGTTCTTGTCCTGCAGGGTCTATCCACAGTAACAGTTCATATGCCTGATGCATCGATGCTGTGCCCAAAGACTTCTTTTACATTAACCATCAAGTGTGCCTGTCCACCCAGCAAGACATTGTCCTTTATCTACAGTCCAGTTATACCACCACTGGAATTCTTACATGGACATCCAAAGAACAGCAAGAAGAAACCACTACTTATCAATTTGAAGGTAGGTGTGGTCTATCCTTTCTTCGTCACGTGTCAGAATACTTTGGTCGAGTAATGCATCATCATCATTGCCTAAGAACATAGAAGAGGTCGGCCTTCTTAGTTGTAGGCCCTATGTCACATGGGGGAAAATGGGAGATCACACAAAAACAGCCAGATTTCCTAAAATAATGACAAAATCTGTTAAAACAGGCTGCTGAATTCTGCAAAATTGTGATAAATGAGGAGAAATGCTGCTAAATATGTGTGATTTACCATTTTCCCCCATGTGACATGGGGCCTAGTTGTGACTGTTTCAACCTCTTGTTTTTGTTTGTTTTTTGTTTCCATAGCCGAACTATAGGCCACCTTCTCATCTTGGCATAGCCATACCACTAAGTGATAATATTTACAATGCAGATCCAGCTAAAAGTCGACCAAGAGACTACTATCAACACTCCAAGGTCAGTGGATAGATATTTTATCTCCAGTTTTTTTTATTATGGCATCATCATCATCATCATCATCAGTCGGCTGCGGGGCAGGCGACTACAAGCTTTCTCCAACTAATGCGATCTTGGGCAAGCGAAACAATTTTGTTTGGCTGCAGCATCCCTTCAGTATCTCCCAGGAGGTGCTGGACATACTGTAAGTACAGTGAGTGCGGCCGTCCCAGTTTCCTCTTCCCATGTGGTGGAATATAAAGCTCATATTCTTTCACAGGCTCGCCATCTTCAAGACGCAGTATATGGCCGAGAAATTTGAGTTGATGAATCTTGACTCTGGCATCTTCATATAATACATACAAACATGCATAAAGATATTTATAAAACGCCTTTAAAATTTATCAAAGCGCTGAACAAGGAGAGAAATGGTGGAATAAAAAAGAAACACAGAAGGAACAAGAAAGAAGCTGACTGAAAAGGTGAGTTTTCAGTTTCTTTCTGAAAACTGGAATTGATGGAGACTCCCTGATGGCTTTAGGGTGTTTGTTCCATTCCCTCGGGCCCGAGACAGAGAAGGTATTTAAACCAGATCCTCTTTCTAAGTGCCCTAGGATGACTAAGCAGAGTCTTATCGGAAGAATATCTCAATTCTCTTCCGGGAGCATAGGCTAAAAGAAGCTCACAAAGATAATTAAGGGCATGGCCCTGAGAGCACTTGATTGGAAGCCAATGCAATTGAATGAGAAGGTTGGCGGTACCAGTTGAGTGAGGGACAGAGAATATCAAACGCACAGCACGATTTTGCAGCTTCTGCAGTCTTTCTTAGCACGATTTTGCAGCTTCTGCAGTCTATTTCTTTCACCTTATAATTCACATTTCAAGACTTTGACAGTGTAAATCATAGCAAGTTCACTCCCTTCATGAGTGTAGACTATTATTTTTTTGGAGGGGGGCATGGTACAGTGGTTAAAATACTTGATTCTGATGCACAAGGTCCCATGTCCAATCTTTAGGGGTTTTTAATCTGTAGATTTCAAATGGAATTTAAATGGTAACACCCATGGGTGTCAATCCTGGGGGATGTGTTCCATATTTCTGTTCTTTTCAGCCACTTTGGACAATTCAGGTTGAATACCCCCCCCTCCCCACACACACACACACATACACACACCCACATTTCAAGATGGATTGGCACTAATGGTAACATCTATAGATTAAATTCAGATTTATTGCTCTTCTGTGGTACATTTAAAATTAAATAATAAACCATGAGATTAATCTGCACGATTAATCCATCCTTAGGAGGGGACAGGCCTGGAACCAGGTGGTATGGGTTGCAACAAATCCACGAAAAGGTTCATGCTAAAATGCAAATATGCTAAAATGTGCTGAAGAGGTCAACAATTTTGAGAAATAGTCACATAGGATCCACTTTTTTAAAAATGGGAATGGTTGCCCTATTTTATGGTATTTTCTGTAAATGTGTCTCATTTATACAGCATCATAACAGACACACACATTGTTTGCTGATATACTTTTATACCACATTCTTGTGTCTCCTACCCCTTTCATGTCTCTAAATATTTCTTTCTCACATCACACATTTCTTTATTATTCAATTTTTCTTTTCCTTCATTTTCCTCACACATTTTTTTTTCTTGTTTGACAAGCATGTTTCATTGAGACATACCCTTCTATCAAACTCTAATATATATTTGTGCAGGAGAGTGGTCGATACAAGCAGTGTCATAATAAAACTAGCCAGGAGGAATGTGGTTGCACTGACGCAATGAAACTCTCTTCACTGCAAAGAAACACAGACTGCCGAGAAAGGGTGAGCATTTTATCCTGTCATAATCAGATAATAATAAGGCTACAGGTTGTATGTGCAAGTCTGTTACTTTATTTAAGTCAGTGGCATCGCCAGGATTTTTTGGGGGGGCATTGAGGGGGGAAAATGAATTTCAGGGGGGCAAAATCAACACATTTTGCGCAAAATTGCAGCAAAAAGTTGAAATTTTCGTAAATTTGGGTTTTTACTGGGGGAAACAGGAGGGAAAGAGTTCTGACTGGGGGCATTTGCCCCCTCATGCCCCTGTGGTGCTGCCACTGATATAAGTATGGGATGCACAATGCATAATGTATTCACATTACTTGCATTGCTGAAATGAGTACATTTTATTTCTTGCATTTTTTGTTTTATCAAAGATTTTATGTTTTATTCAATTAATAATTAATTTAAAGTGGCTTCAAGATTATTAAGGCTTACCAAATGGACAACTTTTACTCATAAGTAACAAATTGAAAAATATCATGTTGAAGTCATAGGCGTAGATCCCAGGGGCGATGGGGATAAATCCCCCCAATATTTTGTCAGGGGGCCCCAATGTTGATGCCTGTATCTGTGTTTCTGACCAAATTAACCTCATATTTGGCCATTTTAGCCCCCAAAGTGCTAATTTTTGCGCGCTTCGAGCGAATCCCACTTTTGCACCAAATTTCATCAGTTTAGCTTCAATATGGCAAAATTTTTCATGCACAATTGTACCATTAACTTATTCTGTCGCAAAATGGTGCTGAATTCACTATATTAAAGGATCCTTCCCTAAGGCCTAAAAAAAATTGTTTGATTGGCGGAACATAAAAAAAAATTAGGATAGGTAGGTCGGGATTTCTTTTTTTTTTTTACTTTTAAAGCTGTAAATTGCATTAGATAATGCCCTTTGAACCTTTTTCTCTTCTTTTTTCTTTTAAATTCAATTTTTCATTTATTTTTTACAAAAAACAAAAAACATGCAACTCTAGGGTCTTGCCTAATTTTAGGGTCGGTCAGGTTACGCCAATCAAACAATTTTTTTAGGCCTAATCTCACCTGCATAGTTAGATCTAACTTACTTTGTGCATACAGACCTTATTGTTTAAATTAGTCTTTATTTCCCTAGGCATACAGGCTACGACATCCCGGGAAGATGTGGCCACAGTTCATTATCAGTGAGCAGGATAAAGAGGACCAATGGTTAGAGGATCCATATGTACTGACACTACATGAAGTCAACAACAGGCATAACTACCTTGTCACAGGTATTACTTTCTTTCCTTCATTCTTTCCTTTCTTTCTCTAGAGAGAGAGAGAGAGATAGCACATGATGATATCACCTTCTTGAAGCACATAACGCATGAGCTGCCTGGAGCAGTAGCGTGTAAAATATAAGAGAAAAGTGCCCCTGACAAAAAATGAAATAGAAAATCAGGAAGGAAAAGAAAAAGGGCAAGGAGCCTGTTTTCCACCAAATATTACCCTGATCATGAGCCAAAATAGTGTAAAATACCACATGTTTTTGTGCTATTCATGCACATTGTCCCAATAAAGCTCTTTTTGGGAAGCTTGATGACTTTACATGTATAGTCTTTTTAAAAGCACACAAACTGGTATATGTAGATATCCCACCGGTAATACCAGGGCAAATTGATGCAACCAGGAATTTTTTCATTGCCCACAAATTTTTACCTCCTCCCCCCCCCCGGACAAAGAAAGCTGGATGCAGCACAAACGGGTTAACTGAGGATGTTTAACCTTAGAAGTTAACCCATTTGTGCACCAAGCAACCGATGCTGTTGACCATTTTATACTACACACAGTGGCGTAACCAGTGGGAGGCCGGGGGGCAAGCTTCCCCAGACACAAAAAACTGGGAAGGAGAGCAAAAAATAGTGAAAGGGGAAAAGGGAATCGAGAAAAAAGGGGAAAGAAAGAGAGAAGAAGAGAAAGGGGGAGGGAGAAGAAGAAAGGAAAAAGAAAAGAAGAGAAAAGGGGAAGGAAGGAGAGAAAATGAAAGAAAAAGAGGGAAGAAGAGAAAGGTGAAAGTAAAAAAAAAAAAGATGGAAGATTTTTAGTGCAGCTTCAAACAAATCTATACTACTTTCATTGTGAAATTTGTACTCTTAAAACACTTGATTTTTTAGCTTCTAAGCCAAAAACAAGGAACTTCCGGGGGCTTTGCCCCCTGGACCCCACCAGGGGCTGCCTGGACCCTACCCATTTAACACTTTGTGGCAAGCCGCTCGCGGTGCTAGCTTTTGCTTGCACATAAATACTACAACCTTTGATCAGAAATTGGGAAATTTTAAATCCCCCAGACGGTCAGGTCTGGTTACTCCACTGGGTACACACCTCTGGTGCATGATGTCTCGTTTGCCCCCCCCATGGGAGCCCTTAAGCGGGCCCCTGGACCCCCCGGCCGTGCTGGTCGAGAGCTCCGCTCGCTACGCTTCGCAAGTTCAGGATTTTTTGGGGCCAGCCTGTGACATCTCTGATGGTGGCTCTGTGCAGAGACACACTTGGGTCCTGATGGGACCAGGCTCAAACAAATGACTTTGAAAAAGGTGTAAATTTAAATGCAACATCTGTTAAATTTGGTGGTACTCCAAAATTCCATTCTCTCCATTTAGAACTTAGTGAAAACCAAAAGAGTATTCCATCTTTCTGAGGGGATGTTAAGCTGTCGGTCCCATGTTCAGAGAGCAATATTAACTCCAGACTGGTGCTGTGTGGATATTCACAATCTAAGTTCTGACATGATGTGCACTGTTATCTGATTCCGACATCCATATGACAAATTACTTCTTTTGTTCATTTACTGTTGAGACATATAGCAAACTTGGAAAGAAAAAAAAGATGATCTGAGTATTGATTACTTGATTAAATAGTCAATTGATCAACAGGTTCAATTTGATTTGTTTTACAGATACACCATCAGCCAGTTTGATTGCTCTGAGAGATTCTGGTTTAAAGATTGCAAATGGAAGCCAACTCTACAGCACTAGAGGGCTCAAAATCACAATGCTGGTAAGTATAACCCCATGAGAACTACCTGCTGATTGGCCAAAAAGAAGTTTCCATTATCAATTGGACCAATCAGCAACATTGTTAGAATAATTTCTCTTTGCAAAAAAATTTGGGTGAATTATTTGCAAAGCTCCATTCTGATTGGTGATTAAAGCAGTGGCGTATAACCAGTGGAGACAAGCTGCCCCGGACACACAAAAAAATGGGAAGAAGAGCAAAAAATTGGGAAGGGGAAAAGGGGAAGGAGAGAAAAGAGGGAAGAAAAAAGGGAAGGAAAGAGAAAAAGGGGAAAAAGAGGGAAGAAAGAAAGGGAAAGAAGAAAAGAAAAAGAGGGAAGAAAAAGGGAAGGAGAAGAGAAAAGGAAAGAAAGAGGAAGAAGATCTATACTACTTTCATTGTGAAATTTTGTACTCTGAACACTGGATTTTTAGCTTCTAATATGCCAAAAACCATGAGCTTCAGGGGGCTCCGCCCCCTTGACCCCCAGGTATTTCACATATTCAGTATTTTATATGTAAATAACCACAGAATATTGTACATGTTATTAAACTACTTGAACTGTGGCACTAAGAATTTAAAAATACTAATTTTCTTTAGATAAAGTGATTTTAAAGATTTGTTTAGAAGGTTGGCGGCTGTACAGTAGCCATTCATCATGTTCATTTCTGTGCAGATTTAACAATGATATGCATGCTGCCCTCTTTTTCATGCAGGGTTCTGAGCTCTACCATTTCCGAGCCACAGTGATAGAGGGATTTTCTTACTGTCCTCTTCAAGATGAGTTCCAGGTATGGGTTTCATAAACATCCACTCAAGTTCTTCCATTTAAAGAAACATTTATGTCACAAACTGTGCCAAATGATAGTAAATAATACAGGGAGAGTACACATAATTTGTACCAAACTTTAAAAACAAAACTTCAAAACAGTTACCAGTATTCAATTCATTTGCTATATTCTGGTGATATATACTTGAGAAACTTTTTTTGTACCTCTTAGTTTTGAGGTAATAAAGGTACTTGCATTCTAATAAAAGTTATTCAAAACATCAAATTGCACAAATGGACATTTTTGGGGTAATTGCAGAATACAAGACACCGCTTATTCACTAATCCAATTACTAACCCTAAACTCTCACACTAATCTTAACTCTAACCCATATCCTAACCCTAATTTGAGAGTGGTATTTACATTCTAATAGAAGTTACTTAAAACATCAAATTGCACATTTTAGGGTAACTACAAAATAGATTCAAGATTTATTTATTTGATATTCATCTTACAATAAGATATAATCAAAGAACGGATACAAATAAGTTATAGTAAAAATAGTTAAACTACAACAAGATGATTAAACTGTACAGTGCGTTTATCAAAAGATGATTTTACAAACTGAATAACCTGCTGAATGGCATCATTGTCCTGTACACTCATAATAAGAATAAAGATATCTCTATCAGATAGATTGTCAAGGTCATAGATGCTTCTAAAATTATCAAGCAATCTTATCCGCAAGTCATTGTAAAAAGAACACTTCATAACAAAGTGAAACTCACCTTCAACATCTTTACTATCACATAACTTACAAATCCTATCTTCAGGCTTAATATTTAAATGACGACCTTTTTCAATCATTAGCTGATGTGCGCTAATTCTTAATTTACAAAATGAAACACGAGAGGAGCGGTTCACCATCATGACATAATTTTCTAACGAAAAGGTTTTTTTGAAAAGACAAAATGTCCTAAGTTTAGCCTGGCAACAAGTGATTTGTTTTACCCATAAA
The DNA here is from genome assembly GCF_039555335.1 of Amphiura filiformis. NCBI lineage: Eukaryota > Metazoa > Echinodermata > Ophiuroidea > Amphilepidida > Amphiuridae > Amphiura > Amphiura filiformis. The sequence continues at coordinate 41,514,883 of NC_092644.1, read as the reverse complement.
TCACTATAAACATCTTTAATACCACGCACAATATCATCAAAATTTGATAAAGTAATAACATTGGGTTTAGGTAAAGCCAAGAATTCTCTGCGTTGCGGAAATTCCGCGAAAATTGCGGAATTCGGAGGTAAAGCGGAAAACGCATTTCTGAGAAGAAAAAAGAAGCAAAAATGACCTAAAAAAAGGAAAAAAATACAATTGAAAAGAAATAAATAAAATACACATGTACTAAATGAAATGGGGGTTAATGGGTCTTCAAAATTCATTAAAATAAAGTAAAATCCATCATAGATTTACCGTACAATGCTTGCCCTACCTCCCATTGCAGCCATGATACCGCTCGAGTATCCCACAATCCTTTGCGCGCCCAACTAAAAATAGCTCTTGGGGCTTTCCCGACCTTTTGAACGTGTTTCAACATGACTCAGACACGTGCATTGTGCTGCTACTCGCTGGAGGCAAACTATTTGTACTGCATGGGTTGAAGTTGTACACGGGTCAGCGGAGCGAAGTTACTGACTTTATCGCGGGCTTTTAAAGGTGAACCTCATTGAAAATAAAGTTATATATCAATGGAAAGCTTATGATGTCAGGATACTAAAAATTATTTTTTCTGATTTTTTTTATGGCCAATAAAGCTGAAAAATTAAAAAAATGATTGAATTTTTGGTCTTTTTAAGGCGCCAAAAAGCACCCAAATCAATCGTCTATGACCTTGAGAATGCTCGTGGCGTAAGCTCAGGGTTCTTGATCACGTGATCCTACTCGGAAACATGTAAACAAGACTTGCTTCCTGTACTTTGCAAGCTGCCCGGCAAGTCTGATTTTGACAATAAAGCTTGAAATTAGAGGAATCTTCAAGTTGCTGGTTCCTTCTTAGAAATAATAGAATTATTGTCAACACATGAATTTTCCGTAACTTTTTGACAAAATTAGTCATAACTCTGGGTATAACTGGGTAATTGAGTTTGAATTTCGCGCTGGGATCAATCCCATGCGCAAATGCTTGCTGCTACCGTTCATGTCATGGACTGAATAAACATGATCGAATAACAAATTAAATACTTGTTTGTGACATTCCCTATTCTTGATTCATTTTAAAATATCTGATTTTAAAAAATATCGTCTTGAAGTAATCAAAAAAATAATAAAAAAAACGCTGATTTCATCAAATCCAGCCCATATGAAGGTTTTCATATTTAGCGCATTCTTGTAATACATTCTTTCCACACAATCGCGATTGAAAGAAACAGAATCTGTGCAGATACTTTATTATAAAATAAATACAATTTAGGCTTAGTAGGCCGTTATTTGATGGAATTCTGAAATCTGAATAAAATTAAAATATTGTCACTTGTGTCACGATTCTTTAATGATAGTACAATCAGTGTACGGTACTGAAAAAGTGAAACATTCATGTTTTATGGATTACCGAACACGATGCGTAAATTGCTGCTGGATGCTGAAGAAATGGCAGGGACGGATATGCACAAACACAGCGACTCGCTTCGGGCTTCGTCCTCGTAGCACTTGCGCTGTCAGGAGATTTTGATCAATCGTTCCCTTATATTTGGAACATTTACAGGAATAAATTTTGCTGATGAAGTAGCAATAAGTTGGAAATATCAGAATGTGAATATCAAATCGGTCATTTTGTCTGCAAGTACAGTACAGTCGCGGATACTGAACACTCGGGCGTAGTGAGACTCAGTCAGTCACTGAGCTGAGCTCATCCCGTATATACTGAGTTCGCCTATCATACATGACCGGCTATGACCGGTTGTAAAGCTAAGAAATTATTAAAAATCCTGTACATGTACCTTATTCTATGCCTTCATTTTCTCATTGTGATAAGTTCATCTCAACTTGGTGTGACGATCTGAACTGGTAGCACTAGCAGTTATTTTTTGCAATCTGTTTTCATTCCGGTTCTTCGGCGAATCTTCGCTCTTCGTGCTTTACTGTAATATTCCCTATGCATATCGTGGATGGCTTGGCCTATCCCAAATCACCCCGCCATCACTTTTCCCATTTTAAATCCCACACTTTTTTCAGGAACTTCATTCTTGATTTGATCATGATATTTCCTTCATGTTATTCTTATTTTATTGAAGATATTTTTCATGTAAAGTAAGTTGACTGACTGAATTAGTGCATTGGCCCGATGCATGCCACAGTAATACACGGACATTGTGTTTACAATCAAACCCGAAGTAACTGTGTGTCCCGTGCTGACGTCATCATCGAAAAGCCCAATTTGAACGATTTCGTTTTGTAATTTAGGGGGTGCCAATATCCAATCTTTGCATGGAGATTATGTCTATCCTGGTGCGTTAAGAAAAAAAAAAATATTCTTTTCTGCTTCCTGGCATCATAAGCTTTTCATTGATATATAACTTTATTTTCAATGAGGTTCACCTTTAATCAGTTTATTCTTGGTAAAATTCTTGTGAAATTTTATTATGTCAGAAATGTGCTAAAATTACAAAGCGGAGAAAAGCGGAATTTAGCACTTGTAAAGCAGAAAATTTATTTATCTCCGGGTTTTATCTAACCTATTTATCATTTTGAAACTATTAAAGATACCAGCTGATGACCATGAAGATGTGCCTGATGAGTGCAGCCTTCAATTATCATTAATGCATCAGTCACAGGGTCATTAACTACCTTCATGACATGTAACATTTAATTTCCACCAATATTTAATTGATAAACTAATCATATGAATAAGTAAAGGGAAATTACCAAGTTCACCTCTAACAGCACGATTTGTAGATTTTTACGCACACCCAACATACCTTTACAAAATTTAGTGAAGAGATTCACCTGGTAGTTGATCACATAATGAAAGAAAATTACTATTATTAAGTTTATTTTACAGAAATGGAGACCAAACCTCACAGCCATAACCAATTATTGACTGCACTATAATGTTTGAAATAACTTAAAACCACATTTTGTTGAATTATCAAATAAATTATCAAATAAATTAAAGTAGGCACCACATAAAATTTATTTAATACTAATTAATCCTAATACTAACCCTAAACTTGAATACTAATCTTAACCCTAACCCTTAACTCTTAACTTAATACTAACTCTAATTTGAAAGTGGTACCCCAACAGTTTCTGCAATTACATGCTTTTATATTCTGTCTGTACCATGAACTTTTGAATTTAAATGTTACATTTTATTATTTATCATTCATCTTTCAGTTTTATGTAGACAAGCCACCTTTAGCCTACCCAACTCAGATGATTATCATCGCATCAGTCAGCGTGGGGATAGGGGGCGCTGTGATCATCATCTATCTGTACTACCTGAGTAAGCATTACGTTCCACCACCACGCACATTTGGCTCTCAGTGTATGGACATACATCATGATTGAATGGACTTTCCAATAATACAAACAATCCTTTCACTTGCTGCCAAATGACTCAAGAGAAATTGCTAATGTGGTACTCTCTAACTAACATAGGGCTACTATGAACAATGTCAATGATATCGTTATGAATTTGGCAGAATGTTGAATATTGATTTGTCCCTGTTATATTCATTCATTGTGATGAGTGAAAGAGGGCATCATACATGGCTAGTTACAGGGTTGCCACGACTTTGACAATTTCCTGTCCCACCAATGGTTAAAAAAAAAATTGGGCGACTTTTCAACATTGACCCGCGATTCGGGATGAATTCTTTTGGCAACCCTGGCTAGTTAACAGCGCAGTGCCACACCGACTGATCCCTATTATATATTTGAAAAGAACTGAATTTAACAAAAGGACACCAATTGTATTATAAAAAGTCATTCTGCCACACTTATAACGATATGTAGTAGTTGTAAAACTGAGAATGTCTCCTTTTCTTGGTGTCAGTTGACAAAAAAAATTTGCTCAAGTTACCTTTGCTAAGTAGTGATCAAGCCTCAAAATAAGCAGATCTGGACCAGGAGCCACACATTTGGAAAAAGCAGCTCCTGGTCCTGTGATTATCTAGTGAACTAGGAGCCATTTTTAAAGAGCTAAGAGTCATTTAAATTTCAATTGTACACATTAAATACAAAACCTGCTTTAACTACCAGGCTCTATTTGGAAAAAAATGTAAAGCCTGGTTCATATTATTTTGTTGTGAACCAGGAGCCAAAATGTTATGACCATTGGGTAAATGGCTCCTGGGTGCCTGGTTATTTTGAAGCTTGGTAGTGATACAGTTATGACTACAAAGAAAAGGCAAGGAAGGGATCGGTAATTTTCTTTTATCAGGAATATACCTGTGACACAATCTGGTCCATGGAGGCAACAGGCCGCAAATTTAAAATTCAAACAAAGGCAAAAATATGGAGTAAAAAAAAACCCAATGAAATACATAAGAAAATAGACACCACAAAACTTTTTTCAGTATATGATAGTCCGATGTTTGTAAAGGTAATAATTTTGAAAAAAGCCTCCTTTGGCCTCTATAGACCAGATCATAAGTAGTGATACGAGTATGGCTACAAAGAGAAGGGAAGGAGTGGATTGGTTTTATTCTTCTAAAAGGAATATATTTGTGACACAATCTGGTCCAAAGGCAGCAAATTTGAAATTGAGAGAAAGGCAAAAATACAAAAACAGACATCAAAAAACTTCATATTTTTCAGTATATGATAACCAGGGTCCCAATGATTTTCGCGCATGATGCGCTGCAAAACTTTCCTTTCTCCGCATAATTTCATTTGCTCTGCGAAATTCAAATTTTTCTGTGCAATTCACTATGAAATATGAACAAAATTATATTTTTTTTGTGAAGCATCACAGTAATAACCATTTTGTTAACCTAACTCGTACCTTAGTGTTGCTTAGTTTTGCGTATTTACCATGTATTAAAGGCTGCATGTGAAGAAACTTTGAAGCATAATATTACACTACAGTAAGCCAAAATATTAAGGTACTAGTTATGTTCACCCCCTGTATATCCTAAACAAAGACAAATATGTCATAATTGGAACCAGAAGCCAACAGCTGAATCTTTTAGCTCGAATTCAAGACCTCATTTGTTGAAATTGTTCAAGAAATAAAGACACAACTATCCAAAAACCCAACAAATAAGATCTTAAACCAGAGCTTATGAGTACAGGTATTGGCTGTTTGTTTTAATTTTGACATATTTGTCTTTATTTAGGATGTACAGGGGTAAACACAACTGGTACCTTAATTTTTTGGCTTACTGTATGTTGGAAAAGCACACACATGCATTTAATAGTTGCTGCACACTCTTGAATAAAACATTATTGTCGGTTAACCCCTGGTTTAAAGTAATGCAAATATACCATATTTTCAATATAATTCACTTATCTCTGTCGAAGCATAACTTCTTCTGCAAAAAATCAATGTTAAATAAATTACATCACTATGTGAAAAGGACTAATGACATCGCCATTCAAATGACAAATATGTCATGCAAATACATCACTATATGAAACAGTTGTGCAAATACATCACTATGTGAAAAGGACACTACAGTAATTTTACTGTGCAATGACAAAGTTGCATAAATGCATTGTGCAAATACGTCACTATTTGAAACAGCAAATTCTTGCAATTGAAGATACAACATATTGGGCTTGCGCTGTAAAGATTATCAGCAAATATGTCGTTATTTGATACAGACATTTCAAGGTTTTGTAAATACAATATAATTAAATTAATTAATATCTTTCTAATTGAGCCACTTTGGGCGAATTTCTCGATAGGAGTCTTAGTAAGCCTTAGGCTTAAGGTGGCCTTGAGGCTACTAAGCCTAGCCCGCTCTCGAAGCCCGAGTCTTAACTGTAGCGGATTTCTTGAACGCATAAATTCAACCTGGTCTTAGTGGCCTTGCAGGCTTAACGCTTGACAACCGCGTCCCTTTCTACCAGCGACTTAATTGTATAGGCAGTTGGAGGTAGGAGAGGTGCATAAGTTGTTGTCCTTCACGGTTTACCGTACAAATAAGGTCATCAGCGCAAAGACTAGCCTATACCGTCGGTCTTGTGCTTGGGCTTAGTAAGCCCGGCTTACACCGTACACAACTTGATGCAAGACTAGTATTTTTTTCTGTTTTTGTGTCTTTCATGTATTATTTTATTTTCACTTTACTTTATTATGAGTCCTGCTTGCATGAATGATACTTCTATACTTTTTACTCGACTCATTTAAATTTTCTTTGCATTTCAAAAAGGGTCAAACTGCAAGCCTACAGAAAAGGAAACTTTGATTCCCCTAAACATGCTAAAAGTAGGCCTAAAGCAAAAATTGTTTCACACTTCAAACATATCATACGCATGTTTGTCAAAAGTAAAACATTATTTAAGGATAATGTTGGTGCAAAAACAAAAACATAACCAAGAATTTGACAACCATCGTGCGTGCTATCTAGACTTACTGCTGATATTGTCATGTTCTATTTGCGAATTTAGCATGAGTGCATAGTTGATGATGATGATGATGATGTTGATGGTGATGGTGATGATAAAAGAAGTTTTGTTTATTGATCATTCAAACGTTTTAAGAACTGTTCCTTCGAAACGACTCCGTTCACAAATATAATCATTATTACCATCAGCATGCCTCCGAAAAGTTGCACTCAGGCAACAAATGTAGGCTATATACAGAATTGAATTACTGTATATTTTGCAGCCACTGCTTCATGTCATTGAAAGCAAGGCGTCGGATAATAAATATCAGGCAAAAAAGAGGAAAGCATGGGAGCAAGTTTATGTGGAGCGTCAAGGTTTTTGGACATGTCAAATATGGGGGGGGGGGCACTTCTTGTAGCAAAATATCATAAGGTTAGCAATATTTGTTGAACAGAAGGAGAGGCTTGCTCCTATTTGTTGACCATTACAAGTTAGGTTCAAGCAGATCAGTAAGCCTTAAAACATTGCCTTTACTGAATCGGCAGTGCGATTTAGATTTGGTATCTGAATACTTCAGAAAAGGATCCTTCCTCTCCTGAAGATGCTCACGACAGCAAATTGATGTCGAAGATTGCGTCTCGCTTCAATTGCACCCCTTTGGCACCGTTACTCCAAAAGAAAGTTCATCATTCAAAATGAGTAGGCCTTATAGAAACAGCAGGTTTAACTGACTCGAATGAACACTAAAATAAAGTGGTGAAATGTTCAACTAAAGTGAACAATAATCATTACTTAGAGGTAGGGGCCTACTCTATGTTGAATGAAAGACAGCATCTGTTTCGATTTCTCAAAAATATGAAAGAAAAAAACTTTGCATTACAATTTAAGCAATTTGTCAATTGAAATAGACCACGACTTACGACCTAAGACCTGCTCTGAGGCAGGGCCAAGAAAAAGCCGCTGTACCCGAAGTACTCAAGTTTGGTTTTGGTAGGGACGTGCGCTGAGAATTTGAAAGTGGACCCATAAATATACCAATTTTTTCAAGAAATTTGGACCCATTGATATACCAAAAGTCAAAATTTTCGGCCGAATTTAACTCAAATTGTCTTAGTTTTTACAAATTTTCCCAAAATTGTCACCTGTGTAGCTACATGCTGGGGATCTTCTGCGTGGCATGCGAGGGATCCCAGGTTGAATCCGGGGTGCCAAGTGACTTTCTTCTTCATCTTCTCTCCTTTTTCGCTCCTTCTTTCCCTTCCGATAGCTCAAAAACCACGGGTAGGGTTAGGGTTAAGGAAACATTGGGCAATTTTTCAAAAAAATTGAGAAAAGTTTGAAAAAAGGACCCATTCATATACCAAAATAGGCTTTGAAAAAGGGGTCATTGATATACCAAAAGGCTGAAAATGCTCCCCATATTTGCTACCCGTATGGTCATTTGTACTGAGTACACCCCGGGCCGCTGTAAGCCTGGCCTAACAGGCTTGTGTAGACTACGGCTACAGAAGACTGATTTCGAGAAATGCAAATTTTACCAAAGCCTGGGGCTTATCCTACAAGCCTGGCCCACAGGCTATGGTAGCCGTGCTTCGGGGAACATGTTTTCAGTTAAGCCTGGTCTTACGACCTCTTAAGCCTTGCGGCTAGACTAGCCAACTGCTAAGCCACCCGTCGAGAAATTCGCCCTTTGAGGCATAATAAACTAATGTTCCAATTTCCTAAAAAATGTTTAAATTGTTGAATACATCACACACTATGTGATACAAGTGCCAAAATGATATATAGTTTGTGATGGCTCCAAAGATGAGTAAGTTTCTAAAAGTGAATCCTTGTAAATGTGCATTCAACGCTAGCAAACATATCAGCTTTATGACTTAGCTACTATATGATATACCAAAAGTCAAAATTTTCGGCCGAATTTAACTCAAATTGTCTTAGTTTTTACAAATTTTCCCAAAATTTTGGGAAAATTTTGACAATTTTGGCTAGATTAACCCTAACCCAACTAGGACTCACTAAAGCTCACTATTAAAACCACTCTGTGTGCATGCATTCCACGGGACTTGATGACTTAATCAGACCAAGTCATATATACCCAGGGAATCGTTGGCCGGGCCAACGTCACCTGTGTAGCTACATGCTGGGGATCTTCTGTGAGGGGTCCCAGGTTCGAATCCCGGGGGTGCCAAGTGACTTTCTTCTTCATCTTCTCTCCTTTTTCGCTCCTTCTTTCCCTTTCGATAGCTCAAAAACCACGGGTAGGGTTAGGGTTAAGCTACATGCATGTTTTTCCTATATGCCTCCTTAACCCTAACCCAACTAGGACTCACTAAAGCTCACTATTAAAACCACTCTGCGTGCATGCATTCCACGGGACTTGATGACGCAATTAGATCAAGTCATATATACCCAGGGAATCGTTGGCGGGCCAACGTCACCTGTGTAGCTACATGCTGGGGATCTTCTGCGTGGCATGCGAGGGATCCCAGGTTCGAATCCCGGGGGTGCCAAGTGACTTTCTTCTTCATCTTCTCTCCTTTTTCGCTCCTTCTTTCCCTTCCGATAGCTCAAAAACCACGGGTAGGGTTAGGGTTAAGGAAACATTGGGCAATTTTTCAAAAAATTGAGAAAAGTTTAAAAAAAGGACCCATTCATATACCAAAATAGGCTTTGAAAAAGGGGTCATTGATATACCAAAAGGCTGAAAATGCTACCCATATTTGCTACCCGTATGGTCATTTGTACTGAGTACACCCCCGGGCCGCTGTAAGCCTGGCCTAACAGGCTTGTGTAGACTACGGCTACAGAAGACTGATTTCGAGAAATGCAAATTTTACCAAAGCCTGGGGCTGATCCTACAAGCCTGGCCCACAGGCTATGGTAGCCGTGCTTCGGGGAACATGTTTTCAGTTAAGCCTGGTCTTACGACCTCTTAAGCCTTGCGGCTAGACTAGCCAACTGCTAAGCCACCCGTCGAGAAATTCGCCCTTTGAGGCATAATAAACTAATGTTCCAATTTCCTAAAAAATGTTTAAATTGTTGAATACATCACACACTATGTGATACAAGTGCCAAAATGATATATAGTTTGTGATGGCTCCAAAGATGAGTAAGTTTCTAAAAGTGAATCCTTGTAAATGTGCATTCAACGCTAGCAAACATATCAGCTTTATGACTTAGCTACTATATGTAATCATTGTGGTTTTCTCATACTGACAAACACCATATAATTATAAACCGCACCCCTTTGTATTATACTGGCTGGCGAGGGCAACATTACCAAATCTTGCCAGTGAAAAGCTGTGTTTGCTATTGTCACTATACCCATGCTTGGGAAATAGTAAAGTACTTCACTGGTTATAAAGGAATTGTTTGTCAGCATGTGAAATTCACAAGGGTATGTTGAATCTTTTTTGATGGGAAATTTGTTGTGGATGATGTACCTTGTTAAACAAATTCTAGTAATGTTGTAATCCAAAGTTCTAGACCATATTACTTTAAAACCCTGAGCATTCTGTGTTCTGTGACATACGTCAGGGGTCTCCTGTAAATGATGACTGACATAATTAAAATAACATTTTGTTTCAAAGGATTATGAAATTGTTTCTTTATTATTTGTTGTAAAGAATTGTGTATAAAATTATGTGAGGTATAAAACAAAATGATTACAACTTGAAGACATACTGATGATTAGGAATAAATTGATTAGGGTACAAAAAAAACCCTGTTGTACAGGGCGGACAGACGCAGAACTTGTGTGTTTTTTTAATTGTGCTAAAATCATGTAAAATCAGCTTTGGTTTAATTTTAACTGGACATTTTTAGCAAACATGTTTGCAAAATATCTTTAGATTCTTTTTTAGATTTTTTGGGTAATTTTTGCCTAAAGGGGTCAAAACTTTTGACCCCAGAGGGCACAGTGGCTCAGTGGTTCGAGTCCCTGTCCCGCCACCGTGTTCCGCCCTTGGGCAAGGCGCTTTGTCACGCTTGCCTCACCCCACCCAGGTGCAATGGGAAGCTGTTAGGGGTAGTCACAGTCGTTGTACTGATGAACCCCTGCGCCATTTGTAGGCAGCAAACGTGGTTCCGACATATTCTAATAACGGCGGAATAAATGTAAAGCGCTTTGAGGCTGTTTACGGCATAAAGCGCTATATAAATATCTACATTTATTTAAATATCTACATTTTAAAAAGAACAACAAAACAAAACAATGCCTAACCGACCATCCCTACTTGAGATCCGTCAACTTGAAGAACATGTTTTTAGGGGTTTTTTTTCATTGCCTACTGGCATTTATTTAAAAAGTTTTGACCCCAACTTTTCGGGGAGGGTGCTAAAAAGGGTTTTTTTACAGAACATGCATAAAATAGCAACATTGAAGACAGCAAAGCAACTGAGACAAATTGCTGAAAGCGTAGTAAGTATTTCAATGCTGTGTTTGTCACAATAAAATGATTTCGGAAAAGAGGGGAAGTGAGTAATTTTGCCCTTTTTGGAGATTCATCCAGTATGCCACTGCTAAATATGCCTGTTTGTGTAAGTCCCCTTACATTAAAAATTTACAAAAATGACTTGACATAATAGACATATTGGTAATATTTGTGTAGTTATGAAGCTCATTATTTTGAGGAGTGTACCGAGTTTATATTTTAACAAGAATAGTCTTTAAAAAAGTTCACAGATCAGGTGCACTGTATAATTTGTTCAATAAATACATGAATAAGTGATTTGAGGTTGCATAATGGTCCTAATTCTTGAAGGTTTTTTTTAAACTTTATTTTGCATTTAGGTTTTTAAGCCACATACAGGAAACAATTTCATTAGCCTTGTACTGAATTTTATTCATGGTGTGCAGAAGTCCCTACAGGTCCAGATTAACACATTCTAGGCCTTTGAAGTAGCTACCAATTACTGCTTGTTGCTGTGTTAGCTATCTACTACTGATATTGGTGTTGATGAAGTAGCTACCAATTGCTACTTGTTGTTGTGTTAGCTATCTACTACCGATATTGGTGTTGATGAAGTAGCTACCAATAATGCTACTTGTTGCTGTGTTTAGCTATCTACTACTGATATTGGTGTTGATGAGGTAGCTACCAGTTGCTGCTTGTTGCTGTGTTAGCTATCTACTACTGATATTGGTGTTGATGAAGTAGCTACCAGTTGCTGCTTGTTGCTGTGTTAGCTATCTACTACTGATATTGGTGTTGATAAAGTAGCTACCTGTTGCTACTTGTTGCTGTGTTAGCTATCTACTACTGATATTGGTGTTGATGAAGTAGCTATCAATTGCTGCTTGTTGCTGTGTTAGCTATCTACTACTGATATTGGTGTTGATGAAGTAGCTACCAATTGCTGCTTGTTGCTGTGTTATAGCTATCTACTACTGATATTGGTGTTGATGAAGTAGCTATCATTGCTGCTTGTTGCTGTGTTAGCTATCTCCTACCGATATTGGTGTTGATGAATTAGCTTCCAATTGCTGATTGTACTCCGTTAGCTATCTACTGCTGGTACTGGTGTTGTTGAAGTAACTTCATCTTGATGATTGGTGTTGAAGAAGTAGCTATCAGTTGTTGCTTGTCGCTGTGTTAGCTATCTACTACTGATATTGGTGTTGATAAAGTAGCTACCTGTTGCTACTTGTTGCTGTGTTAGCTATCTACTACTGATATTGGTGTTGATGAAGTAGCTATCAATTGCTGCTTGTTGCTGTGTTAGCTATCTACTACTGATATTGGTGTTGATGAAGTAGCTACCAATTGCTGCTTGTTGCTGTGTTATAGCTATCTACTACTGATATTGGTGTTGATGAAGTAGCTATCATTGCTGCTTGTTGCTGTGTTAGCTATCTCCTACCGATATTGGTGTTGATGAAGTAGCTTCCAATTGCTGGTTGTTGCTGGGATAGCTATCTACTACTGATATTGGTATTGATGAAGTAGCTTCCAATTGCTGCTTGTTGCTGTGTTGGCTATCTACTACTGATATTGGTATTGATGAAGTAGCTACCAATTGCTGCTTGTTGCTGTGTTAGCTATCTACTACTGATATTGGTATTGATGAAGTAGCTTCCAATTGCTGATTGGTACTGAGTTAACCATCTACTGCTGATATTAGTGTTGATGAAGTAGCTACCAATTGCTGCTTGTTGCTGTGTTAGTTATCTACTACTGATATTGGTGTTGATGAAGTAGCTTCCAATTGTTGATTGGTACTGAGTTAGCTATCTACTACTGATATTGGTGTTGATGAAGTAGCTTCCAATTGCTGATTGGTACTGAGTTAGCCATTGCCTACTGGTGTCAATGGTATTTATGAAGTAGCTTCCTATTGTTGACAGGTGTTGGGGTATCTATCTACTGCTGATATTGGTGTTGATGAAGTAGCTTCCAATTGCTGGTTGTTGCTGGGATAGCCATCTACTGCTGATATTGGTGTTGATGAAGTAGCTTCCAATTGCTGATTGGTGCTGGGATAGCCATCTACTGCTGATATTGGTGTTGATGAAGTAGCTTCCAATTGCTGGTTGTTGCTGGGATACCAACTTCTGCTGATATTGGTGTTGATGAAATAGCTTCCAATTGCTGATTGGTACTGAGTTAGCTATCTACTACTGATATTGGTGTTGATGAAGTAGCTTACAATTGCTGATTGGTACTGAGTTAGCCATTGCCTACTGGTGTCAATGGTATTTATGAAGTAGCTTCCTATTGTTGACAGGTGTTGGGTATCTATCTACTGCTGATATTGGTGTTGATGAAGTAGCTCCCAATTGCTGGTTGTTGCTGGGATAGCCATCTACTGCTGATATTGGTGTTGATGAAGTAGCTTCCAATTGCTGATTGGTGCTGAGTTAGCCATCTACTGCTGATATTGGTGTTGATGAAGTAGCTTCCAATTGCTGGTTGTTGCTGGGATAGCCAACTTCTGCTGATATTGGTGTTGATGAAGTACCTTCCAATTGTGCTGGGTTAGCCAACTTCTGCTGATATTGGTGTTGATGAAGTAGCTTCCAATTGTGCTGGGTTAGCCATCTACTACTGATATTGGTGTTGCTGGGATAGCCATCTACTGCTGATATTGGTGTTGATAAAGTAGCTTCCAATTGCTGGTTGTTGCTGGGATAGCCAACTTCTGCTGATATTGGTGTTGATGAAGTGCTTCCAATTGTGCTGGGTTAGCCATCTACTGCTGATATTGGTGTTGAAGTAGCTACCAGTCGCTGCTTGTTGCTGTGTTAGCTATCTACTACTGATATTGGTGTTGATGAAGTAGCTATCAATTGCTGCTTGTTGCTGTGTTAGCTATCTACTACTGATATTGGTGTTGATGAAGTAGCTATCAATTGCTGCTTGTTGCTGTGTTATCTATCTACTACTGATATTGGTATTGATGAAGTAGCTATACCAATTGCTGCTTGTTGCTGTGTTAGCTATCTACTACTGATATTGGTATTGATGAAGTAGCTACCAATTGCTGCTTGTTGCTGTGTTAGCTATCTACTACTGATATTGGTATTGATGAAGTAGCTTCCAATTGCTGGTTGTTGCTGGGATAGCCATCTACTGCTGATATTGGTGTTGATGAAGTAGCTTCCAATTGCTGATTGGTGCTGGGATAGCCATCTACTGCTGATATTGGTGTTGATGAAGTAGCTTCCAATTGCTGATTGGTGCTGAGTTAGCCATCTACTGCTGATATTGGTGTTGATGAATTAGCTTCCAATTGCTGGTTGTTGCTGGGATAGCCAACTTCTCTGCTGATATTGGTGTTGATGAAGTGCTTCCAATTGTGCTGGGTTAGCCATCTACTGTTGATATTGGTGTTGAAGTAGCTACCAATTGCTGCTTGTTGCTGTGTTAGCTATCTACTACTGATATTGGTGTTGATAAAGTAGCTATCAGTTGCTGCTTGTTGCTGTCTTAGCTATCTACTACTGATATAATGGTGTTGATGAAGTAGCTACCAGTTGCTGCTTGCTGCTGTGTTAGCTATCTACTACTGATATTGGTGTTGATAAAGTAGCTATCAGTTGCTGCTTGTCGCTGTCTTAGCTATCTACTACTGATATTGGTGTTGATAAAGTAGCTATCAGTTGCTGCTTGTCGCTGTCTTAGCTATCTACTACCGATATTGGTGTTGATGAAGTAGCTACCAATAATACTACTTGTTGATTTGTTAGCTATCTACTACTGATATTGGTGTTGATGAAGTAGCTACCAGTTGCTGCTTGTTGCTGTTTAGCTATCTAATACTGATATTGGTGTTGATAAAGTAGCTATCAGTTGCTGCTTGTTGCTGTCTTAGCTATCTACTACTGATATTGGTGTTGATGAAGTAGCTACCAATTACTGCTTGTTGCTGTGTTAGCTATCTACTACTGATATTGGTGTTGATGAAGTAGCTACCAATTGCTACTTGTTGTTGTGTTAGCTATCTACTACTGATATTGGTATTGATGAAGTAGCTACCAATTGCTGCTTGTTGCTGTGTTAGCTATCTACTACTGGTATTGGTGTTGATGAAGTAGCTACTACCAATTTCTACTTGTTGTTGTGTTAGCTATCTACTACTGATATTGGTATTTATGAAGTAGCTACCAATTGCAGCTTGTTGCTGTGTTAGCTATCTGCTACTGATATTGGTGTTGATGAAGTAGCTACCAATTGCTGCTTGTTGCTGTGTTAGCTATCTACTACTGATATTGGTATTGATGAAGTAGCTACCAATTGCTGCTTGTTGCTGTGTTAGCTATCTACTACTGATATTGGTGTTGATGAAGTAGCTACCAATTGCTGCTTCTTGCTGTGTTAGCTATATACTACTGGTATTGGTGTTGATGAAGTAGCTACTACCAATTTCTACTTGTTGTTGTGTTAGCTATCTACTACTGATATTGGTATTTATGAAGTAGCTACCAATTGCAGCTTGTTGCTGTGTTAGCTATCTGCTACTGATATTGGTGTTGATGAAGTAGCTACCAATTGCTGCTTGTTGCTGTGTTAGCTATCTACTACTGATATTGGTATTGATGAAGTAGCTACCAATTGCTGCCTGTTGCTGTGTTAGCTATCTACTACTGATATTGGTGTTGATGAAGTAGCTACCAATTGCTGCTTGTTGCTGTGTTAGCTATCTACTACTGATATTGGTATTGATGAAGTAGCTATCAATTGCTGCTTGTTGCTGTGTTAGCTATCTACTACTGATATTGGTGTTGATGAAGTAGCTACCAATTGCTGCTTGTTGCTGTGTTAGCATATCTACTACTGATATTGGTGTTGATGAAGTAGCTATCATTGCTGCTTGTTACTGTGTTGGCTATCTACTACTGATATTGGTATTGATGAAGTAGCTACCAATTGCTGCTTGTTGCTGTGTTAGCTATCTACTACTGATGAAATAGCTACCAATTGCTGCTTGCTGCTGTCCCAGCAAACACAAACACGTTTTTAAAACGTTTTAAATCAGTTATATTTTGGGTTTTGGTTTAGGTAAAAACATTTTAATAACATTAAAATGCCGGGTTATATAAAGGTCATGAAAACGTTTTGTATGAAAACACACTACAACAATATTTTTAAAATGTTTTCGAAATGTCATTGTAAACTATTTTGGCAAACATTTTTGGCCAAATATTTTGTCAACACTTAAATAACAGCATGTTAAAATATTTGCACCCAGCAAACACAGAAATGTTCTTAAAATGTGTTTTACAAAACGTTTTAATAACATTTAAATGTCGGGTTATATAAAGGTCGTGAAAACATTCTAAAAACGTTATTGTAAATATTTTGGGCAAACATGTTTTTTGCAAAGTCTTGTTTCAACAGCAAAATAACATTCTGTTTAGTATGATTTGTACCAAGTTTTCAAAAATGTTTTTGGAATGTTATTAAAACGTTTTTATACCCTTTATATAACCCGACATTTAAATGTTTTCTGTAAAACATTTGTGTTTGCTGTGCAGTAAATTACCAACAAATGTTATTTAATGTTATGAAAACGAGTTATACCATTAATGTACCCTTTATATAACCCGACATTTAAACGTTTTCTGACAACCTTTTATAACCTTTTGCGAATGATGTCGAAAACGTTTTGTGTTTGCTGGGGTGTTAGCTATCTACTACTGATATTGGTGTTGATGAAGTAGCTACCAATTGCTGCTTGTTGCTGTGTTAGCTATCTACTACTGATATTGGTGTTGATGAAGTAGCTATCAATTGCTGCTTGTTGCTGTGTTAGCTATCTACTACTGATATTGGTGTTGATGAAGTAGCTATCAATTGCTGCTTGTTGCTGTGTTATCTATCTACTACTGATATTGGTATTGATGAAGTAGCTATACCAATTGCTGCTTGTTGCTGTGTTAGCTATCTACTACTGATATTGGTATTGATGAAGTAGCTACCAATTGCTGCTTGTTGCTGTGCTAGCTATCTACTACTGATATTGGTATTGATGAAGTAGCTACCAATTGCTGCTTGTTGCTGTGTTAACTATCTACTACTGATATTGGTATTGATGAAGTAGCTTCCAATTGCTGCTTGTTGCTGTGTTAGCTATCTGCTACTGATATTGGTGTTGAGGAAGTAGCTACCAATTGCTGCTTGTTGCTGTGTTAGCTATCTACTACTGATATTGGTGTTGATGAAGGAGCTACCAATTGCTGCTTGTTGCTGTGTTAGCTATCTACTACTGATATTGGTGTTGATGAAGTAGCTACCAATTGCTACTTGTTGCTGTGTTAGCTATCTACTACCGATATTGGTGTTGATGAAGTAGCTACCAATAATACTACTTGTTGCTGTGTTAGCATACAGCCACTATAATCACGCTCCAAGTAACCTAACTGTTTGATCACGTCACGAAAGTTTCTGAATCATTATCGTGCAGACTCTAACCACACGTATCCTTAATGCTGTTGGGATTTTGCAAGGATGGCGCTCTCTCATTTCTATAAAATCCAGAGCGCCATTAGGCGAACGTTTACGGTATTGGTGTTGAAGTAGATTCCTATTGCTCATCTGGTACACAGCAGATCAGACTGATCCAAATATTCCACAGCCAAATATTTTTCTTGCCCCCCACTTTTGAGGACAAAATCTAAAATTACTTAAATTTCCACTTTTTGCGGCACTTGTGCAAAATTGGTCGATTCTCCCTCTGAAATTCACTCCTTCCCCATGCCCCCCCTGGTGCCGCCACTGCAAGTGCGTATACATATGGCCTTTACAATATTTTCTAATGTTCTTGGTTAGGTATGAAATCATAGTACAAATATATCGTCTTCATTCATGTGTCCATACTTGTGCTCTCTTTAAAGCTTGTAGAATTGAAGTAGCTTGTCAATTTTCAACATGGGAACACGTTATGAAGTTTCTTTTTCTTTAATGCATCTAGGCCTACGTCAGTGAAAAAACAAATTCAGCGGCCAACAAAAAGTATATATAATTGTGTATACAGCCTGTCTCAAAAAAAAAAAATTGTGCAAGTGAAAAGCGTCCTCTTTGATGTAAATCAATGGTAGCTGAATGTTGATGCGTCTAATGCAGCCCCCCCCCCTTCGGGGCTCGTGCAATAGACACATCAACCTCAACGCGCGTGCATTATTTTGTCTAATTTCTCTCCCAACAAGTAATACGCGTTTATTAATCTATAGTATAAGTGTGCAATATTTGTTTGTCTTTTAACATTATCTTGAGTGATAAAGAGAACAGTGTTTACCATGATAAAATCATTGACATGCACATGTATTTAATTTTACAGCAGAATGTGAAATATATATTTATCTTTTACTCTGTTTTAAGTGAAAAAAGAGAATCATTTTTCGGGTATCATGATGTAAACAGTAAAAAACAGTAATTTTGTTTTTGAATTTTTGCTTAATTGATGCATTCTTTTGATTTCACAAAGGAACTCATGGTAAACTTGATGCTATCACTGATTTACATGTAAAGCCCTATTCCCTAGTAAAAGTGGCACAATTGTGATTTTACCCTTTCGTCGTTAACTAAACATATCTCGAGATTAAAACAAGCAAATGGAACAAAAGAAACGGCATTTGAGAGCTAAGACTACACCCTTGACGTTGATTTTTACAAGCATCATGTCACAACGGTATTTTCTAATTGCCAAAGAGGGCGCTTTTCACTTGCACATTTTTTTGAAGACAGGCTGTAGTAGGCCCTATACGATAAACAAGATTTTTTTCTGAATTGGCCGTATTAAGTTTACGTGTAAGAAAATCAATCGCATTATCGTGTTCACTCCAGTGTAAGTTTGTGCTCTATTGGACTCACTCAAAATGAATGAATTGGTTGACTGAGTGGTTCTTGCATAACAATAGCAAACATGGTTTGTTTATCCCACTTAGATTGTTCTTTTAGTTTTGTTGATTGCATCACATGACTGAAATTCTATTCGTATTTTCGCGCCGCGATGCATCAGTCAGCCGTTCATGAACGTCATGTACAGTAATGGAAGAAGCTCATGATAATGAATCGTTTGGATCGTTGGAACCGGAAGCCGGATATCTGAAACAATAATATGCTGAAAGTACGTAAGTCATAATAAATATTGTTCTAATCATAAGTCAGTATGATAAGTGTGGTCTTTGTAAAAAAATTTGTTGGGGTCCAAGTTTTTCACACGTTCAGTGGCGCATAGGGGGCCTATGTATCATTGTAAGTTTCAAAGCAGGCGGACACAAAAATACCGGTAGGCATCATTCTGTTTCTGACCCATGTGTTATTGTTTAACAAAATTAAAATTGTACGCTATTTATAATTAAGATGAAATTTCGTGTTGAGCAAAAGGTGATATTGTGAATTGGCCGGGCCAATTTTCAAAGTACATTGAAATGTTCGAGGGGGAGGGGGGTTGATTTAGCAAACCAACTCGGGGGGGTTGTAATAATCGGGTGATGTTTTTGTTGCTGACAGAAGTACGAATATCAGCCGTTTGTTTCTATGGCAGCCAAACATTTAGCTGGTTGCCATAGCAATCAAATATTTAGGCCTATATATATATATTCCCATAATTGCCATTAAAGCAATTTAAAGAATAGGCCAATGTTTTGGAATTCCATTTCAAAGAAATTAATTCACACGCCTGCAGGCACGTAGCCCCCCCATTTGCAAAAGTATAGAAAAAGTCCAAACATTTAAGAATTTGCGAGAAGAAAGTCTACTTTTCACAGAATTGCCCCCCCTTCAAAATCAGCACCCGCCCCCCCCAAAAAAAAAATCCTGGCTGGGTCTGCACGTCTGTGGTCACAAATTGTTCACACTTTCAATTTAGTCTTATTATTATTGGATATAAATAAATAAATGCCTTGATGAGCCTTGACATCTATAAAGAAAATTCACTCCGTTTATATAGTTTGCAAATTTGACCAATTGCTCTCGGGGGGGGGGGGTCTTCTAAAAATTTTGTACGGGGTGTGCCAAGCAGACTTTCGGATACTGATTTTTTTTGTTGCTGTTTTTGCTACCCAATAGTATACCAATTTGCAACAAAAATACCCCCAAACACCTAAAATTTGCTATTCGTGGGTACGTAAAGAAGGTAACCTTTGTCAAAATACGCCCAATTGGGCGCATTGGTCTCCACTGAAAACCCACCCATTGATATAGACCCTACCAAAATCGCTGAAAAGTACCCCAAAACTGTGGCACGTCCCCTGTATACCTTCAACCAGGGCGAATCCCCGGGATTGCTCTTCACTGAAAACCATCCATCAATACCAAAAAAAGTGCCCCCCCAACTGTGGCACATCACCGTATACCTAACCAGGGAGAGAACCCCTCCAGGGTTGATAGTAACTTACTAATTTTGTTATCTTAGTAACTCGAATTTTATTTAAGCTATAACATACTTCTCTTTTACAAGTCCACAGAAAGGCCCAAAATACGTCAAAAACCGGGCTCAAAAAAGATTTTAGGATTTTGTTTTTACCTGAGCTCATCCACATTACATCGTGCGCGGTGTGATTTGGATGTGTACGCGTATAGCCTACGCCCCATAACCCTTAAGGGATGGGGTATGAGCGTTTGGACAGTATTTATTGTGGAGCATTATTTAGAGCACATCAGACATATCGAATTGCATTCTGTATTTCTGAATATGAAGAATGTTCTGATGATATCAAATAATTTTGATTTTTTGAAATTTCGTAATGTAATACACATTTTATGGCATATGATTAAAAATTGATTTTGATATTTAACAGTATTCGAAGTAAACTTAATAAATCTGATGATATGTACTTAAAGTGTATGTAGGTGGGATGAAAAGCCGACGATCAATTGAAAATTTTGACCTGCCCAGTGGTATAAAAATCTCAACTTAAAAAAAAAAAAAAGTGGGGGGTGGGGGGGTGAGGCTGTGGATCACGAAATGCCCTTTTTACTGTTCAGTAACCATACCATCTGATACCAAACTAACATCAATTTTATTTCATTTCACAGTTTGTATACAGTTTTCACTGACGACATCACGCATCGGACCCAGGATCGGAACACGGATGTCTTATAGCCTGCATATAGGCCTACGCAGTTGCAGCAAAATAAGCAGAATAGGTAGGCTATACTATAATTTTAATTCATATTCATATCGTTCAATCAAGTTATGATCATTGTCCCTCACGGCGTTCATCGTCATTTTAAATGATAGATCGCAACTTTAAAACAAAATCAAAATAGCAGAAAAAACCCTGACAATTTCTGCATAATATTTTATAGGCCTATTCTCTTTGGAATGGTTTTAGATTGTAGCTTTGTACCCATCAATGTGTGGTTATGGCTATGCCCAGATTCGATCATGTTACTCGTAATCGGATGTTGTATCCTGCAATCAACATCATAAAAGATGCTTTCTTACATAGTGCTGCATGCCCAGGGTAAAAATGAAATAAACAAACAAAATCAAAAGTAAACTATTTTTTTATCGTCTGCTCCACTGTTTATCTAGGCTATAGATATGGGTAGGCCTATTCTGTGACGAGGTCCGAGGACGGTTACTCTTGAAGTATGAGCTTACCGATAACTAGCGTCATATTCGAAGCTCGATGCTGGGGCTCTAGGCCCAAGCTACTTTTTTTTTAGAACGTAGGCCTATATTGCATATAAGGCTATACCGTCCGGAGTAGGACCTTAGGTTAGGCAAATATTTGTATGACCAATGTGACTGATATCAGACGGGAACCTTTAATATCAACTCAACATTTAGGGAGGGGGAACGATCTCGAAGATCTAGCGTCAAGGTGACGTAAAAACCTGTTCTACGGGCGGACGGACCTTTGAAATAGGGTCGGTCGGTGGGCGTTTTTTTTCTGGAGGCTAAAATTACACTAAAATACTATATCACCAAATTTCCAAAATGTGACAAATCTGAGAAAAAAATCTGAAGATTTTTTTTTTTGCGGGCCCAACAAATAACTTGGCCATATAGGGCCTAGTATATACTTAAGCCTAGTACATAGGGCCTCAAATAGTACTTTATTGCCATGGGCGTATTATCGTGTGTCAACCAGTAATGCGATTAACGGGTTAGGCCATTTTAAATCGACTTTCGAAAAGTTTTTTGATACATTCATTGATTTTTCAAAAAGTAAAAATCGCAGTTTAACAAATAACGGTTCAAATGAAAGCCATTATTGGGGGCTAATTGTTGTATCACTATGAAAGGCCTGACACCAATATAAACACTTGTTTCGGTGACTCAAGTTCATGGTCATTTCTGCTCACGCACTTTTTACAGATGGCCTAGAATTTCATATTTCGGTTTCAGCGATTGCCCGAAAAAGGTGGTATGTTTTTGAAAAGCGTTTCCGCTTGGAATGTAGATAGTTGTTGTTGCTATTACTGTTCGCGATTTTAATTTATGCACTTTTTAGCCGACAATTTTCAATGCATTTTACATAATAGAAATGTCGCTGGCATAAATACCGATATTTTTAACAGTATCGTTTTTTTAAACCAAAATACCATCCAAATTAGTTGCCAATACTTTTATGAAACCATAGATACCAAATCGGACTGCAGGTGATGAACAGATTTTGAACTAGAATTAAAAGAACCAGCGTAGGCCTTCTCAAAATGTACTTTTTTAAATATCGAGTTGTTTAATTTTGGACTGCTTTTTCCTTGTTTTTTATAACAAGAAAATGCTTTACATACCCCAAACTTCTCACATAGTCTTGGCTAAGTGTCCGTTACTGGTTGATATTATTAGAATTAAAGGCCCTTTCAGTGATTTCACAGGAACATTAAAAAAATGGAAATTTGTCAGAGTTGCTTAGAAATAAAGAATAAGTCTACAGAATTTCATTAAACCACTTTTCCCTGAATACATCGACAAATTAGTAAAAAAACAGAAGTTTTAGAAAGGTTTTCTACTTCAACTCAGATCGACTCGAGAAAATCGAGATTTTCGTACAGTGCGCCACCAATCGACTGGAAAAACTTCCTAGTCCAGTGTTTCTAACACGGGGAAGTAGAGTCTAAATTGATTTAAAACAGACGTTTAATTTTTGTAGTAGAAAACAAAATAAGCAATTAAAGGTCAGTTAGGTCACCGAGGCAAACTAACGGTCAATTCAAATATGAAAAACAGTTAAAATTGTGTATTTTGTTTAAAATAGTAGCTACTGATGTAATAAGTAGTAGAAACAATACGCAACGCGTGTTGGTACGTGGAGAGTGAGCCTCTTTCGATCTCGAGTCGGACTTTTTGTACTGTCAGTATCAAAAGTCCAGAATCATGCAAATGCTTTATTTTGTCTAAAATACACGGCTTTCGACCGAACCACTAGCAGGCTATGTTAGCACATCTATGCCAATTACAAAGGTACCAAAATCTGAATTTTGATGATTTTTACGATCGTCCGGATGAGCAAATCACTGAATGGGCCTTTAACGCGGCTGTGTACTCTAGACATGGTTTCTTTCGCAAAATTGAGGTTTTTTGATAAGTTTGTACTTTGTTATGTTTTTTATAAATACAAGGAATGAAAATCCAGATTTGTAAACTCCAACTGCAATATTTTAAGTATTTTATTTCACTATTCCACTCGTATTTGAAATTGAAAAGGAAAGAAATTTTTTTGTACCAGCAGGGTACACGCGCGCAACCGCGCATCGCGTTGCGTATCGCGCAATTTGTTAACGCACAAATATGCTACGCATACGCAACGCGTATCTACATGCGCGGCGCATCTTATGGAAGCACCACGGAAGCACTGATTTCACAAAAACCTAGCGGTCAAATGGCTCCGTTTTAGCTGATAAAATGTGGGTTTTTTCAAGTTCTTTCCCCGATTTAAATATCAAGTTATGAATGGATTTCGCTCAAACTTCTCAAGGGGCTGTGGATTTACCCGATGTTCACGTTATATAAGCTAGAAAAACGAAAACTGCCGCATTCTCCTGTAAGATTCGATGAAAGTGCATAATGTGACCACTTTAAACTTCAACGGCCATTCTTTCAATGTTCATTTTCTCGGTAAAATGACGATTTAGGTACACGATAACTCAATAAATACAGCATCTATAGGTAAGCAAATATGATCATCGTAAAAAGCATGATCGACTCAAGAAACGGTTTTCTCATTTTTTATATTTTGGTCTATTTATGATTTTAGGCATCATTTTGTGCAAATAGGCGTTTGTGAATTTTAAAAGTTCAATTTGATGCCTTATATGGTCAATATCTCAAAAAATAAGGCCAATATCAAAAAATAAAAAACCGTTTTTGGAATGGAGCCTCAAGATTGAGCTAAAAACAAAATAAAATATTTTGGAAAGAGTGTTTTTTGTTATGATGTACCTAACAAATATTGCCAAAAACTCACTTTTTGTGATTTTCTTCATAACTGTTGTTTTTACCCCAACTCTGTATTTATATTAAGATTTATTGATGTCTTGCCTTCATAAAAATGTATACTTTTATATATCTTGCGCGAATAATTACAAAGTTATTGCACTTTTACTACATGCATATCTGAGAGTACACAGCCACCTTAAACGATTTTCATGATTAACTTACTTTTACCGCAATGTTTTCCCTCGCAATGTTCAAATATATCCTCAAAATGGCGTTGCTTTCGGTCTCACATTAATGACAAGGTTATCCTAAGATGTGTGAGAGTTTCTGACACTATATTCACGGGTATTCTATAGCTATTCAAACATATGACAAATTTGGCTGGTTTGCGATAAGCTAAACCATTTTCACCCTGATGTGGTAGACTGGATCCTTCAGTTTTTCAACAACTACGCACGGTCATCGGGTTGTGCTGTTGGTGAATAAGGCAACGTGACGGATTGTGGGTAAATAAAAGACGCCGTCATTAGAGGCCAGAAGGATTCAGGCTACTGATATGGCAGTGACGTCAGCACTGTGTGAATTTCATTACACTCCCTAGCGTTCGATCAAAGCGCTGGTGTACACTCAAGACGCGCTTAAAGACGCCGCGATAGATGCGCGAAATAAACAGCTGCTTCAACGCGTTGACGTCACTGCCACATCGGGGTGAACAATGGTATAGGTGAGGCTTCCTCAAATAGGTTTGTTGAAGCGCCACATGAAATAAAAGAAAACTGCAAAGCGCCACTCAATGGCTGCGAAGCAGCCATGTGCTTTAGCACGGCCGGGGAGTCAGAGGGTGCCCCCTGTGAAGTTATCGTGTTTTTTTTTTAATTTGAGGTGCAAATGACGCCATTTGGTGCAATATTTTGCACTATTTTGGCCTGTCTTTACACGGAGAACATGGGAATTTATTTATTTATTTATTTATTTATTTTAAATCTAAACTCGGGAAGCCACGCTATTTGCGGACCCCTGGTATAGGTAATAGATGACTATGAAAACTTTCCGCATACCGAATATGGGTTTAGCCCATATTTAATTGCCTTTAGGTCCTATGATTTATTTTTAGAAAAGAAAGCCTAAGACTGGAGCCTAATCAATTGAGAAGGGAATGGATTTTGTCACAATAATATCAAAATTAATATCGTCCATAACAAGAAGGAATGCATCACGATTTTTTGATATCCAGCTATAGTATTTTAATTGATTTACACTGAACATGAAGCTATAATATCTCTACTATATAGCTTCATGCACTGGACATTTTGCAGACCGGCCTTCTCCATGTAGCGAGTACCACATTAGATTGTGTTTACAAGAAATATATAATAAGCGCCACTTCCACGAAATTTCCTATATGCCAGCAACTTTGATGATAATATATTATCTACAACATCACACCTGTTTTTCAAGAACTCTCTTTTATCTATTCACCTCAAAGAAAGGATTAGAATTATTATAATAGAATCCCTGACCTGATGCAACGCATTTTTAATGAGTTGCTGAGGGACTAGAAATCTTTTATGGTCGAATGAACAACGTATGACCACTACACAGGTCAATGTCCTTATTGTGTTCTGGCGGGTTATTTAAAAGCACGGTCCCTGAATTTTTCCAGACAAGGAACAATAGGGACAAATTGCCTGGCAATGGGGTCATACATAATCCCAGTCTATAGTGTGATCAGAACATTATAGGCAGGTAATCATTATAGTATAATCAGTACGAAAAGTCCAATGCGATTTTTAATGTATTTAAAAAATTCAAAGAACCACTTTTTAGCGGGAATTTTTGCAAGTTACACAGCTGAAGTTGTAAAATGGTTGAAATACTACAATATTACGGCGTAAACAAGAATATGTTTGTTTGGTCTTTGTTCCTATAGCCACATCCCTTAAGGCAAAAAATCTAATTAATAGGCCTATGCATGGCCAAAATTAATTCAAAAATTAATTCAAAATAAAATTATAACAAACACTTCATTTCGATTTTTCTTTTAGTCGCCTAGTACACAAGTGTTTTGAAAGAATAATAGGCCTAGTATTATATGTATGGAGACTCAATTATATGGAAACGCAATTAAAAAAAAAAGTAGGCCCTCGGCCATTCAAAAGACGCTGTTTTAAAGGAAATGGAAAAGATCGGATGTTTGACTTCAAAAGTATTTTTTTTCTAAACTTAAGAAATTTACTAAATCTATGACAAAAATAGCTTATTTTCAGGCTGCCGATTTTGAAACTTGTGTGCTTCATAGGGGCGCACATCACCAAATCACTCCGCGCGTGATGTATAGGCCTAAGGCCCCTAACAGTCAATTTTGAGTTTCCCGTCACATAATTTCTGAACACAAGTGAAATAACTTTTTCATTATTCATTATATGACCAACACGCATGTAAAATGTGTTGTTATCATAGTGCCGCTCACTCACTTGAAGATGGATGTTTAGCCCAAATGAGATTCAAAAGTATATTAAAAAGAGTCTGCAAGGTTGACAGTAAAATGTATGTTTTGATTTTGATTTTTCCACAAAAATAAAGGGATATTCATATTTTTTGTTGCAAATATAACCAGTTTTTATTGGTATTTTTGGAAAATCACAATAATGAATTCAAGTGAGGGTAAAAAAATGAAGTGAGGGCGGGTGACGGGAAACTCAAAATCGATTTTAAATTCCATGTGGATGACTCAGTTCCGGTCAAAACGAAAATTATAATAGTCTTTTTTGAAATATTTTGGGCCTTTCTGTGGACTTGTAATCAAAAAGAGAAGCATGTTATAGATTAAATAAAAGTGCGAGACCTAAACATGAAATTGGAATAAAAAAAAAAAAGCTGCATAAACACAATTTTTTGGGGAAAAAAGTAGAGAAGTCGATATTTTTTTGGCATCTTATAATTTGCGACGCACGTGGTAAAATCATTTGATTTTCAGAAAATCTTTTTTCCCCTAGTTTTGCTTTATTTAATTATTCCGTGTTATGAAAATCTGGAAAAAAAAGCAATCGATTTGCTATAAATGGTGATGGGCGCCCATATAGCACACGGACTGTCTTTACCAGTCAATTTTCTTCTGCGCATGCCTACTTTGGTGATGGAAATTTGCTCTAATTTTGCTGCGGTATTTAAAATGTACAATTTTCATCAGCTTCAGGATCCTGAACGTTTTTTAATTTCTCGTGCTGGCTTTGTTATACATGTTTGGTGGGTAAGACGTAGTAAAATGATGATTATTACTAGGCCTACATGTTAGCAATTCTAGTACAAGCTTAAGGCCCGGGGGTCAACTTTGGAAGTGACGGTATGTGCCTGTCCTGAATAGGCATGCGCATATTTGGGGGGGGGGGGGCTTTGGGGGGAAAAGCAGGGGGCGGCCAAAATGAAGGGGCGGCGGAAGATGAAGGGCAGCAAAAACAGGGCGGCAAAAAAAAACGAACAGGCGGCAAAAAGAATTAGTAAATAAAAAAGGGCTGAAAAATTTGATAATCAATAAAAATTTTTGAAAAAATGGTACTAGTAGGGCCTACATCAAAATGTACTGCTTTTAGGGCGCTTGCGCCTGAAACCCTTTTTTTGGTTGCGGCTACCCAATGACCCCCCTTTTTCTAGATTTTCTAGAAGAGCATCATCAAAATGCAACAAAATAATGCGAAACTTTCAAATTTTGCTCCATTTTTTCAAAATTATGCCGAAACTTTCAAAATTTTGCTCCATTTTTCAAAATGTTCTACCCGATGACCCTTTTTTGAAATCTTATACTCAATGACCCCATTTTTCAAAATATTATACCCAATGACCCCCTTTTTTATTTTGTCTGTACCCAATGACCCCCTTTTTTAAAATAACGCTTTGTTACCGATAGGCCCCTACTTCGCAACTCCGGTAGGCACATACCCGTCACTTCTTAAGTTGAGTGCCCCCGGCTTAAGGATCTATACATTGATTTTTTTTTACCGAAAAGGGATATAACCCTTTCGCAATTTCAGAATAGAGTGCATTGTGGGTAATATCCAATCCATGAAAAGAATTGGAGATAACACAGTGACTCGTGCAGTATATTTCAATGGGAGTGAACTTCACACTTAAAAAAAAAATGCTACCTATTTGTGTTTTTAACATTCTCTGGTCCAGATGTCTTCTCAATACTTGCATATATACTGACAAAGTATTGATTGTGATTGTTTCAAATGGCTCATCTTGTAAAAGACAAGAAAATCACAGGGGATTCCTTTGAGTCGCAGTTCATTAATATTTGCTGCAAGCCTGATTAGCCGTTCATACTACCTTAAAATCAACATAGGACATTATAGCACATGTGTGGAAATTCTCAATGCTTTGCTTAGCAGCTGTACTATTGTAGCACATCGGGTACATTGCAATATTTATTATTTTTTTGCTTGAGTGCTTAGCTAACTTAAAAGTTTGTTATGCTTATAATATCTGAAAGAAGATTGTGTGTTGATATAGAATGGAGCTGAATGGCATGTACACAGCTCTTACGCAGTTGCGCCCTGCGGCTTGCTTTTATGCATGACTATCACATGCTTGTTTGCATTTTGGACTTTATTGATGAACAGTAACAAAACCAATTAATTTGTGCCTATTACATTGTATAAGCCAAACAAACTTCAATGTGGTGTCTATTTTATTTCATGTTATTTCTTCAATGTGAATATGAAATACTGAAAGATAAATTTGCAGCCTAAAAGTTTATCATGATAGCTAAAGGGTTTTGTTGTCTTAGAAGAATGTAGAAGACTTTCATCCAAACTCTTGGTGTTCCCCGTCCTAACTTAACATTTGTGTTTCTGATCCATTACCATCAGGCAGTCATAAGTTGTGCACCACATAAGTTATAATACCCCCACTATCTCTAGGGTGTTCCTGTTGATTTTGTTGTGATATTCATTATTTTCTCTTTGTTTGGAAAGAAAGTGAAAGAAACACAATCATCAGTGGAGGCTTCGATTTTGCAGGCACTCTCTTTGATTTTCATGTGATTTTCCATCCTTTCTTGCAGAGATGTAAAGAAGGTGAAAGTCCTTGAGAGGATCAGTGGAGACTTGGATAACTCTCGAACCAAACAGTACACCCAAAGATATCAGTATGCAAAGAATGGCATAATGTACTACCAGCAACAAGATCTGCTTTTGGACACACAGCATTAGACTGTGTCTTTCAAGTAAGTGGCCATATTACACAACATCTCCATTTGTGCTAGCTTTTGCCATTTTTAGAAAACTGGGATTTTGCAATATTAGGGGGAAAATTCATTCACGATGGAAACAATGAGCCGACTGACACCATTGGCTCAGAATAGCTCAACAGCGCCCCATGTGCCAGATATTGGTGCTGATGACGCCCAAGAGAATTCTAGATGAAAGCTTCCTCTCAGTAGTTTGTGAGAAATAAGAAAGAAAAGTTAAACAAGGAGTTGCCTAATTAAATGTAATATGAAACACTATAGTTGAAGAGAAACAGAAAAACAGGCCTTGATGAAGTCTCTAGGTATCAATATGCACAGGGTGGTTGAAACATATTTTCAAAACAAACAAAAACTGAGATTCAATTTTAAAATGTTTTCAGAATTCAGATATATGTCTTTATTTTCCATCTTAGAGAAGCGAGACTAAAGATCAAAGAAGCATCAATTTACTTCCATTTGTTTTGAGGAACACCATCGTGTGTCTCTTCAAAATATTGGAAATAAATTGAAACTTTTGATCTTGTTATAATATAATTACAGCTTGATGTCTTGTTTTGTCTTTAACATACAGCTTTGGGCTTAACTGCTAGCTGGGTTATGTTAGCACATGCTATGCTACTAACAAAAGTGCAAAAAAGAAATGTCATGATTTTAACCATTTTCTGAATGAGAAAATTGCTGTATGGGCTTTTAAAAGTTTTTTAACATGACGAACTTATTCAGCCAATACGGTGAATTAATTGATCCATCATCATCATAAATGATATTCTCCATGGGAGTCTTACATTACGCCATTTATCATTTCATTAATAATGTCTCTTACTTTGATACATTATTCTAGTTTGCAAACCATATTGCTATATATTCTGTTGCCGGCCGATACAGTGCAAACTGATTTGGTAGATTATTATGTGCATTTATTTACTTATTTATTTATGTATGTATGTTTATTTATTAGTTTGTTTGTTTGTATGTTTGCTTATGTATTTACTTATGTATTTATTTATTTTATTCACTCTTTCACTAATTTGCTCACTTTGTACTCACTAATGGACAATTATACAGTACTCAATAATTTGAAGGATCAGACTTATTTCTTAATATTTTTCAAAAAGAACATAAGTCAGGAGATTCGCATTTCATTTATAAATGTTCAGGCAACAGAACACTGCACTACCAAGTACTGAAGCCCCATTACTCTGAAAATACCTTGGTCAGCACTATGAGAACAGAACAGAAAGACTGTAAATCAGGATTGTCAGTTTCTGATCCTTTAGATATTTTAATTGAGTAGTATTTATTTATATATTTTACTCACTCTTTCACTTATTATTGCCGTACTAGTGCTATTTCACAAGTTGTTCACTTACTCACACTTTAAAAATATGTAAATAAATAAATGCATATATAGAAATTAAAAACATGTAAATAAACTGTTTTTCGGGGAAATGAATACCTTAAATGAAATGACGGATGGCGTTATGTCAGACTGAGGAACGGTGTATATGGTTTATTTATTTATCTGTGTGCCAAACATTATTTACTAACATGTTATACCAAACAATATTTACTTGCATGTTATTGGATGGGAGCAACCAGAAATCGAAGATGGGGAACAGAACAGAAAGAAACATTTATCAAAGAAGCCATCTGGATAAGTGGGCTAATGACAGAGGCACGTATATGACTAAGTCCTAAATCAAACCACGCCATCAATGTCACCTCTGCCAGGAAGCAGCTGTGCTAAGTGTTGGCACAAAATTCTCATGGATCGAGGTATGTAACTGACATCAAATATTGTTGTTCAGAAGAATTTTGAATTTATATCCTGATATATCCTGATGAACTTATTAGCAGAAAATTTACTTATGTTGGACAAAATAATTATTCAAATTGGAGAAACTGGAGGTCATAGTACACCGTATGACTGGGAGTCAGAATCTATAACTTTGAGAAATGTTCATATATACATGATTAAAAAATGATTACAAATGTCCTCGTAAATTTGATCATAAAGTAATATTGTTATTTTTTCAATCAGATCCGATTTTGCGGTGTGACATCTAGATGATTCATCAACTTTCAATTGTATTTGAAAGGTACAGAGAAATTTGTAATTTTCTTCTCATGATTTTAGTCAGGCCAGTTGGATAAATCGACTGCCATTGGTACCGGTATAATATTTCGCCGACCCAATGCTGTCTGTGGCGAGGAAATTAAGTGGGTGGGGCGTTAAATTTGTTTACTTTACACAATATACTTATTGATTTTGGAAGGACCTTTTGGAGATCAGGGAAGTGATTAGTCATATTGTAACCCAACCTAATTGTTTTCAGCATGGATCATAGTAACAAGTCAATATGATTGAAGATGACAGTTGTTGAAGGGAAAATAATTTATTGTTGTGCATGTTCATGATAGTCTTTCACCAAAGGACCCCTTGCGCTTGAAAGACCCCCTTGTTGAAAGTTGCAACACATGGTATGCATGTCATTTAACTATATTTGGTAACAGTTGCATTGCTTTTGGTTTTCATGACATGATAGTTGTCATCTTATTCTCATCATCGGATCATAAATCATTTGGGGCAAGTTAGGCCTAGGGTTCAGGGCATCTGAATGCAGTAGTAATATTCATCGATTTCAAGAAGACATTTGATACCATCCACCGTGAGAGCATATGGAGTCCGAGAGAGGCTAGTGGCTGCGATATGTACCATCATACTATAGCTCATGTCACATCACCTGATGGTGTCACTAAGGATTTTGAGATCCAAGCAGGAGTTCTGCAGGGAGACATTCTGGCACGGGTCCTCTTTATCATAGTCCTTGATTATGTTTTAAGGAAGGCTATGGACGGCAATGAAGAGTGACTTGGCTTTACTCTGGAGCCCAGGAAAAGTAGGCGAATAGGCCTGCGCACAATCACAGACCTGGATTTTGCAGACAATATTGCTCTTCTAGCTGACAACCTCAAAGACGCGCAAGAACTGTTACATCTTGTTGAAGCTGCTGCACAGAAAGTAGGAATAAAAACACTGGACGGAAGCGAATTGGAGATATAGTGCATGACTTAAAATATCTAGGTGCATGGACTGCCAGTAGTGAGAAAGACTTCAACATCAGAAAGGCACTTGCTTGGAAAGCATGCAACAGCATGGACAAGATATGGAAAAGTAATCTGCCAAGAGCTCTAAATTATTTACCACCACTGTAGAATCGGTACTAAAATATGGCGCTGAAACATGGACAATAAGAACCAAAATGAGAAAAGCTATGGATGGCTGCTATACCCGTCTCTTGCGGAAGGCGCTAGATATCTCATGGCAAACACACGCCACCAACAAAGAAATGTATGGGAATCTGTTACCAATCTCTGAGAGGCTCAGGATCAGAAGGTTAAAGTTTGCAGGGCACTGTGCAAGAAGTGAAGAGGAAGCAGCTTCAATTGTCCTTATGTGGCAGCCCAAACATGGAAAGCAAGAAGGATTATATCAAGATGTTGGCAGATGATACAGGATTAACAGGCCCAGACATCAAAAAGTGTATGCTTGACAGAGCAGTTTGGAGAGCGATTATGGGAGTCCGACTACAAGAGTCGACATAAGCAAGTAAGCAAGTTTAGGATCAGAGTCCGGTTAGGCCTATGTTTATGGTTAAAGTTAGGTCTAGGGTTTAGGGCATTTTAGTTTAGGATCAGAGTCGGAGTTATGTTTAGGGTTAAAGTTAGGCCTATGGTTCAGAGCATTTTAGGTTAGGATCAGAGTCTGGGTTATGTTTAGGGTTTAAGTTAGGCCTATGGTTTAGGTTTAAGAGTCGACATAAGCAAGTAAGCAAGTTTAGGATCAGAGTCCGGTTAGGCCTATGTTTATGGTTAAAGTTAGGTCTAGGGTTTAGGGCATTTTAGTTTAGGATCAGAGTCAGAGTTATGTTTAGGGTTAAAGTTAGGCCTATGGTTTAGGGCATTTTAGGTTAGGATCAGAGTCAGGGTTATGTTAAGGGTTAAAGTTAGGCCTATGGTTTAGGTTTAAGAGTCGACATACATGTAAGCAAGTAAGCAAGTTTAGGATCAGAGTCCGGTTAGGCCTATGTTTATGGTTAAAGTTAGGTCTAGGGTTTAGGGCATTTTAGTTTAGGATCAGAGTCGGAGTTATGTTTAGGGTTAAAGTTAGGCCTATGGTTTAGGGCATTTTTGTTTAGGATTAGAGTTAGGATTATGTTTAGGGTTAAAGTTAGGCCTATGGTTTAGGGCATTTTAGGTTAGGATCAGAGTCGGGGTTATGTTTAGGTTAAAGTTAGGCCTATGGTTTAGGGCATTTTAGGTTAGGATCAGAGTCGGGGTTATGTTTAGGTTAAAGTTAGGCCTATGGTTTAGGGCATTTTAGTTTAGGATTAGAGTCAGGATTATGTTTAGGGTTAAAGTTAGGCCTATGGTTTAGGGCATTTTAGGTTAGGATCAGAGTCTGGGTTATGTTCAGGGTTAAAAGTTAGGCCTAGGGTTTAGGCCATTTTAGTTTAGGTCTAGGGTTTAGAGTAGGCCTAGGGTTTAGAACTAGGAAGGATTAATCCAGACATGGGTGTTTTGGCTGGGTTGTAATTGGACACATTTGGTGTTGCAGACTCAGTATACTCATCGGCCAACCTGAAATGTCGTAGCTACGTTGAGTATAGCATCAGTTGAAGTGAACTATATGTGAATTGAGTTCTATCTATGAGCAGGATACTCTTGCGTTGATGGTTCGCGGCTCACACTAATGTACTTGCTGTTGCGTTGATGCGCTTGCGCTGCACTTTGCACTTGTTCCTCACATACCATACCAAACTGAGCTTCTGTCAAAGGCTGGGTAGGGATATGATAGGGGTACCTAATCAGGATGCTGGGATCTAGTGGGTAATCCCACATTTGAGACCTACATTTACAGCAGAGCTGCCAACCCTTTCCTGCAGAAGACTTCCTCATTTGCTGACAATCTTCTGTCTTCTGCAAAACATATTAAATCTTCTGCATTTGCAGCCATCTGGCTAAAAAAATCAAAACAAAATCAATTATAGTCCTGTCCTTTTGAACAAAAAGGTTAGGTAGCCTTGGAAAGGCATTTTTAAGGGTCACAAGGGCCGCTGTCCTTAATAGCGCGAGAGAGCCACATCCTAATCTTCTGCATTTACTAGTAGTCAAGTTAGCTCAATCGATAAGGCGTTCGACTATGGTGTGAGAGGTTATGGGTTCGAACCCTGACGGTGCCTAGTTTGCTCTCGTGGAAAATTGAGTTAGCTTGAAATTCCCTGGACAAGGAACTCACTGCTTATTGTCTTGTTGTAACCTGTACTGAAACTCGGGAGCTGATCCTGGTTGCGAAGGTTATTTGTGGAATGTCTAGGGTGTGCGCTCTTGAAGCTGCAAAGTCCCTGAGTTGTTGTTAAATGGTTTATGGAATGATGTGGGGCCGTAGTGGTCAGCAACAACCTGTAAAGTGTGCTGAGGCTTGTGGATCTAGGCGTTGTGCCTGTGTGTAGCGCACTATAAATCACTACGCTTTTTTTTTTACATATTCCAATGTTGGCAGCTCTGTTGGTGCTGTCCAAATGGGTCAAGTTTTACATAGAAAATAAGACAAGTAGGGTTTTTGATGGGATTTTGATCCCTTGAAGGGTCTAAATGATCCAGTTTTGTACAAAAAATACAGACCCCAACTTTGAACATCCAGAAAAAGTTTTGTACAGTTTCTTCACACTTTTAAACTGTTTTAAAACATATGAAGTGATATAGTGGAGAAATATTCCAATTAACACCTATTTGGGCAATTTAATAATAATAATAATAATAACAAAATTAATATAGCGCATAAAGCATGGCATCAATGCGCTTTACACATTAAAATCTAAATGACATTAACAACATCTTATAACTTACAAATTATATATAAGCACATTCATAGATTAAAACCCATACAGCAAGCCTGCAAAAGCAAAATATCAAATAAACACAAGCTAAAAATACCCTATTATACAACTACATATCATACAAGATAAAATTGACAAAATAGTATAAGCAATCAATGAAAATGAAAATAAAAATGAAAATGAATTTAGTAAACTAATTAAACTAAAATATTAAGAAAAAAATCTTGACTGACTGACCAACCAACCAACCCTACTCCTTGGAGGGTATCTATGGGGAAAAATTGACCTTAGGCCTAATATAAGTTTGAAATTTATTACTTATAAAATATTTTCAAAAATTTTGGTTTTTATACAATTGGCCACAATAATTCAGTAGTACCAGTACATATAACTTCCTTGCCTTAACATGTTGATAAGAGTTTGAATGTGATAAATACAACTTTCTTGAAATTGTAATTTACTTCAAAATTATGTTATCATGGAAATATAACTTTAACGATTGTGAAGATCATCCAGTAGATTTCAATTTAAAAATGAGATCAGTCTGTACGGAATTAATCAATTCAAATTTATTTGCTGATGGAAAAAAATCTGTAGACAGATTAAACAAGAGGTTATCAGTGTTCTATAAGCTGCATATCCTATCAGCGACTGCTATACCTTGTTTAGGATTTTCAAAAAAGTACGTAGGATTTTTTAAAAAAGTACCTGCATGTGAAACCATGACTGTTTCAAAATAACCCGCCAAAGTCATGCAAGTAACTCCGAGGTTGTGCATTGAACGAGGAATACTACAGGAACCAGCGCCTTTTGTTAGAAGTCACACATGAGTAACATGGATAACCTCTAGATTGTATACACAAATTGACAAAAAAATTGCATTGAAACTGTTTAAATCTAACAGTTTTTTTTGTGCAAATGCGTACATGGTGATCACTCGTGCATATCTCAAGGATATATTTTGACATACTGCCTTCTACAAGCTGTATAGTGCAATTTGGCAGGGGGGCACTTGTTATTTAAGTTGTATCACCTGCTTAAAGGGATCCAAAGCGGGATCCAAAGCAAGTATTATCAGTTGTTGTATTACCCTTAGGACACAAAAATAAAAAAATAAAACGTTTTTCGGGCCTGACCCAGATGTTGCTTTAAAAAAAAATTCTGCTCAAATCATATAAATCAGCCATTTTGGGGACAAAATTTGTTGATATTGACTGAAAAAAATATCAAATTTTGGTGATCAGTATTTTAGGGTCATTTTATTTAGGTTTCAGAAAAAAAAAGAAAAATCCTGAATGACCGACCCTCCTTGAATAGTCAGTCCCGTAAAACAGGTGTTTTTTTTCATTGCCTCAAGTATTTTACTGTTATGAGTCACAACAAACACACCTAAAACTGCTGGTAGCGATCAGTAAAAAAAGCATATTTTGTGGAGTTAGTTTTGAGTACAATTTTACCTTCATTTCAACTGATTAGTGCTTGGAGTATATAAGCATTTCAGAGCCAGCCAGATCATTATATTCCTCCAACTCAAATGGGGTCAAGTTATATATATTCATGCAAAGTTTAGTTTTTGGTTTGGGTGGAG
Organism: Amphiura filiformis; assembly: GCF_039555335.1. Lineage (NCBI taxonomy): Eukaryota > Metazoa > Echinodermata > Ophiuroidea > Amphilepidida > Amphiuridae > Amphiura > Amphiura filiformis. Next base: position 41,477,931 of record NC_092644.1, on the reverse strand, counting down.
AGAGATTTATAAAGAGAAGTTCTTGTCGCTTCTATAGAAATATTTTGGATATCATTTACTGTACTATAATCCCTTGTAAAAATACATAGAGAAAATCTTGTCCCTTCTATAAAAGTAATTCTCAAACATGCTCATCCGTCAGTATCCAGTTCTTTAACCCAATAGGCTTTTGTATCCATAGAATGACCTTTTATTTAGCTATGGTTGTTGCATGGAGTATACTGCACTATACTATTTCATGGAAATGAGACTTCTACCACACATGAAATTCACTCACGTTTTGGAAAAATCGCTGATCATTAGCTCAGTTGGTAGAGCGTCGGTGGAAAAGCCGGAGGTCCCAGGTTCAAATCCTGGATGGTCAGTGGATTTTTCACCTCCATTTACAATATGTTGTTGGGCAGGAAAAACCTTGGATCATGTTTAATGTTTAAAACAAAACTGTTAACTGTTTTGCTGTAAGCATATGTTCAGGGGCAAATGACACTGGAGGTTTTTCCTGCCCAACAACGATGGTAGAAATTAGTTGGTATTAATTATGTTTCATTTCTATGAAATGATAGAGTTCAGTATACTCCATGCAACAACAATAGCTCAAAAGTTGCCTTTAAATTGTTTTGGAGTATCTGTTTTTGTACCAAAGGTCATTCTATGCATATGAAGCCTACAAATCACTGATTAGTTGCTTGGTTATCAAAAACTTCATCCACTCAATTGAATTTGGGGAGCTGTTCAGATAATTGATGATGTTATAATTTTATTTGATAGGTTTTGCGCGGGATCGGCTGCAAACAGCCTAGTTGCTGCAATCTGATTCTGATGATCACGAGTGGCAGCAAAATTAGTTGTTTTCCTACCCAAAGGCAAAAAGAAAAACACCTGTTTTATGGGCCCGACCGACCCAGATGTTGCATTTTGGCCAAATTATTTTGTTTTACTTTTTGCTAAAATCATGTAAAATTGGCCGTTTTGAAGCCAAAATTTGTTGATATTGACTGAAAATTCTTGAAAAATATGTTTGCCAAAAAATTTTTAAAAAAAAATGTCAAGCTTACGCAAGATTGAACACGATAATACAATTGATTTTCTGTTGTGGACAAATAAGGCCAATTCAGGAAGTATTTTCTTCATTTATATGTATATAGATTTTTATTAATAAAAGGCATGTATAGTATGCTTATGATATATTTGTAATTTAAATTTATTGTAATATAAACTTATATAGATATTTATTCTACTATTAACTCATACCTAATCTAAATATCATACACACTTCCTGCTTTCCCCCAAATTTGATTTGATTTTATGACCCCCTCTCTTTTAACTTAAAAGCATCATGTTGTAAAAGCTTATCTTAGGGATTCGGATGGAGCCTAGATTTTCTGTTGTGGACAAATAAGGCCAATTCAGGAAGTATTTTCTTCATTTATATGTATATAGATTTTATTAATAAAAGGCATGTATAGTATGCTTATGATATATTTGTAATTTAAATTTATTGTAATATAAACTTATATAGATATTTATTCTACTATTAACTCATACCTAATCTAAATATCATACACACTTGCTGCTTTCCCCCAAATTTGATTTGATTTTATGACCCCCTCTCTTTTAACTTAAAAGCATCATGTTGTAAAAGCTTACGCAAGATTGAACACGATAATACAATTGATTTTCTGTTGTGGACAAATAAGGCCAATTCAGGAAGTATTTTCTTCATTTATATGTATATAGATTTTTATTAATAAAAGGCATGTATAGTATGCTTATGATATATTTGTAATTTAAATTTATTGTAATATAAACTTATATAGATATTTATTCTACTATTAACTCATACCTAATCTAAATATCATACACACTTGCTGCTTTCCCCAAATTTGATTTGATTTTATGACCCCTCTCTTTTAACTTAAAAGCATCATGTTGTAAAGCTTACGCAAGATTGAACACGATAATACAATTGATTTTCTGTTGTGGACAAATAAGGCCAATTCAGGAAGTATTTTCTTCATTTATATGTATATAGATTTTTATTAATAAAAGGCATGTATAGTATGCTTATGATATATTTGTAATTTAGATTTATTGTAATATAAACTTATATAAATATTTAAATATCATACACACTTGTTGCTTTCCCCCAAATTTGATTTGATTTTATGACCCCCCCCCCCTCTTTTAACTTAAAAGCATCATGATGTAAAAGTGCATAACATGGTAATGGTGTATAGGCTACAAATGATTTGATTTTAAAGTGAGAAGACCAAGTTATAATTGAAACTCGGGAGTAAGGAGGTGAACTCCCTCTACTTCTTTAGTTCAATACAAATGATTGTAAGGGTAGTGGAGGGTGTAAGCTAAAGCACTGATTACCCTATCCTTGGCCGAGAGGTATCATTTGCCCGAACTGTTGTGAATCTCAGGATGCTTTCAGTTTAGGTCATGTACAGTGCACACCACCACGTATCTGGGGTGAGGGGCCAGCAACCCCCACTCTAAGCATTCAATCAAACATGCACTTTTAACCTTAATTGCTTTTATCCCAAAATTTAATTTAGCTCTGCAAGAGGCATAATGTAGGGTGGTTCTGATAGATTGGTAGCAGAGCTAGTTTGGGTTCCTTTGCTTACTTGCCAGGATAAATATCCAAATTGAAATTCTGACACAAGGTATGAGGTTTTACCAATATAGTATCCTTTTCAAATTGTTGAATTTACTTATGTTGTTTTAGGGCCCGGGGTTTAAAGAATACCACAATTTCCCAAAAATTCATGAAAATGACACACACACACATGTGGCGCGCCTGTGTGTGTAAGAGTTAACCATCTGCCTACATTCATCTTTTTTATGATTTTTGGGAAATTACTGCATTCCTTAATTATAAACAATAAGTAAATGCAATGATTTAAAAAGGATGCTATTGGTGCAACCCCATACGTTGTATTATTTCAATTAGGATATTTATCCATGCAAGTAAGCTAAGGAACCCAAACTATAGCCACGATCTTTCAGAAACACTCTCCATTATGCCTGTTGCAGAGCTAAATCAAATTAGGAGAGAAAGCAATAAAGGTTGAAGTGAATGTTTGATTACGTATGCATTTACAAGAAAAACATGATATAATTATTTTTAAATCATTCTCATAAGATGTTTTGTATATTTTTAATATTTATCCAAACACCTAGCATGTGATAAATCAAGTAATATTATAGACACCATGGCATGATCTGTCCTATTTTGGTTTCCAGAAAAAAGCTAATTTTTCTCCTTACCCTAGTAAAATTTAACACCCAAGATATGTTTCATTTAGATGGTGTGAAAAAAATATGGTGCATTGGTTTGCACTTCCCTGATTGTGGTAACCACACTGGAAGTGTATGTACTATTCTATGGGGCATTAATATATTGTTATACACATTTTTTCTTCTTATATTGTGGAATATAAATACAATTCAATAATTTGGCAATAATGTTTTAATGGTAGGCCTCAATGTAAGAGAGAAAACAGATTATGAAACTATTCGACCATGCTCCTTTAAGTAAAGAGGGTGAGATGACAGCAGTTTAAGGCACTGAGCCGTCTGCCAGAATAATAGGATCTGTGTGAATTCGAGCCTTGGACTTGCCTTGGTGGGAATTCATTTGCCTATCCTAAAATGTTGCTATAACTCAGGTTGGGAATCCTACAATTTTGTTCAGTTACTGTGAGGTTAGTGTCTCAGAGATAATTTCTCTGATGGTGAAGCATTCTACTGCTTCAAGCAGTACATAAAAATTGTAGGATTCCTTCTCACCCCACACACTGCTTGTAAAAATACATAGTCTTGTCCCTTCTACAAAAGTAATTCTCAAACATGCTCATCCGTCAGTATCCAGTTCTTTAACCCCAATAGGCTATTGTATTCATAGAATGACCTTTGAGTGTGTTAGGTACAACTTACAAGTCAAATTTTGAGCTATGGTTGTTGCATGGAGTATACTGCACTATGCCATGTCATGGAAATGAGACTTCTACCACATATGAAATTCATTCGGATTTTGGAAAGTGAAAAATTGCTGATCAATTAGCTCAGTTGGTAGAGCGATCGGTGTCAGAGCCGAAGGTCCCAGGTTCAAATCCTGGATGGTCAGTGGATTTTTTCACCCCCCGTTTGCAATACGTTGTTGGCCAGAAAAACCTAGCTCATGTACTTGTGGCCCTTGAACATGTCAAGTGGTTACATGGGTTTTGCTATAAACAAGGGCAAATGGCACTGGTTTTTCCTGCCCAACAATAAATGATGGTATAGAAATTGGTGTTAATTTTGGTAAAATCCAAATGAATTTCATGTGTGGTAGAAGTCTCATTTCCATGAAATGGTATAGTTCAGTGACTCAATGCAACAACCATAGCTCAAAATTTGACTTCCAAGTTATTGTGGAGTTTTGACCAGACACTGGAAAAATGTGCTATATAAATCCAAATTTATTTATTTATAGTGAAAGTGAAAGTAACCCAAACAAAGTTGACCACACATATGACAATCTTGAAGAGGTTATTTGAAAGGCTGAAATAAACTAAACCAATTATTAACCAAACTTTGAATATTTTTTTAATTAATATATTGTTATACACATTTTTGCTTCTTATATTGTGGAATATAAATACAACTCAATAATTTGGCAATAATGTTTTAATGGTAGGCCTCAATGTAAGAGAGAAAACAGATTATGAAACTATTCGACCATGCTCCTTTAAGTAAAGAGGGTGAGATGACAGCAGTTTAAGGCACTGAGCCGTCTGCCAGAATAATAGGATCTGTGTGAATTCGAGCCTAATTTGCCTTGGTGGGAATTCATTTGCCTATCCCAAAATGTTCCCATAACTCAGGTTGGGAATCCTACAATTTTGTTCAGTTACTGTGAGGTTAGTGTATCAGAGATAATTTCTCTGATGGTGAAGCATTCGATGCTTCAAGCAGTACATAAAATATAATTGTAGGATTCCTTCTCACCCGACACACTGCTTGTAAAAATACAGAGTCTTGTCCCTTCTATAAAAGTAATTCTCAAACATGCTCATCTTTGTCAGTATATCCAGTTATTTAACCCCAATAGGCTTTTGTATCCATAGAATGACCTTTGAGTGTGTTAGGTACAACTTGAAGTCAAGTTTTGAGCTATGGTTGTTGCATGGAGTATACTGCACTATGCCATTTCATGGAAATGAAACTTCTACCACACATGAACTTCATTCGGATTTTGGAAAATGAAAAATTGCTGATCAATTAGCTCAGATGGTAGAGCGGTCGGTGTTAAAGCTGAAGGTCCCAGGTTCAAATCCTGGATGGTCAGTGGATTTTTTCACCCCTATTTGCAATATGTTGTTGGGCAGAAAAACCTAGCTCTTATGTACTTGTGGCTCTTGAACATGTCAAGAGGTTACATACAAGGGTTTTGCTATAAATAAGGGCAAATGGCACTGGTTTTTCCTGCCCAACAATAAATGATGGTCTAGAAATTAGTTGGTGTTAACTTTGTAAAATCCAAATGAATTTCATGTGTGGTAGAAGTCTCATATCCATGAAATGGTATAGTTCAGTGTACTCAATGCAACAACCATAGCTCAAAATTTGACCTCAAGTTGTTGTGGAGTATGAGATTTGTACCAGACACTGGAAAAATATCCTATATAAATCCAAATTTATTTATTTATAATGAAAGTGAAAAACCCAAACAAAGTTGACCACATATGTGACAATCTTGGGAGAGGTTATTTGAAAGGCTGAAATAAACTAAATCAATTATTAACCAAACTTTGAATAATTTTTTAATTCAAATCTTTGTTGGAGTTCTGTAATATTAGTAGCATATATGTTTAAAATCCCAGTCAAGAAAAGCTTACCATTTTTTTAAAATCTCACAAGGGCTACATGTAACATATTTATGTGGAGCATTGTTTATATCCATAGAATGACCTTTGACTGTGTTAGGTTTTTAGCATTGGTAGGGTCTATATATTGTGACCCACTGTTGGCAAACCATGAAACCTTTATCATTGTTTCTAAGAAATTCCAGGTCTAATATTCTGTTGAGGATCATTCGGATCTGTAGAATATCCTGGCTACACTTTCTTTGAGCTCAGGCCTATGCCTCAGTAGCTCCTGGCTTGATTTCTGGACTTTGGAATTGGTATTATTGGTTCAGGATCGACCACTGGTTAGGTTTATTTTCTCATGTTGAGATCCAAGGTGTGAGCAAAAAACTTGACAGTGCATCCAGGTTCATATATGTGGGTGCTGAAATGTATATATATATATAACAAGATTCATTGTTTTAGAAGAATATGCCCCTTAGAGAGATCATAGCCTCTTCAAAAAATGCTAATTTGCCCCTACATGACCTCTATAGTCTCTTCACATTGCATAGGGCATGTCTTGCAAGGCTGGAGCCCTAGACTGGATCCTTCAGTCTTTCAACAACTACGCTCGGTCATCAGGCAACGTGAAGGATTGTGGGTAAATAAAAGGCGCCGTCATTAGAGGCCAGAAGGATTCAGGCTACTGAAGCCCTTTGAAGAAAGTGCATGCACTGTTCAAGGCTACTGACACAGGGTCATATCGCCTTCAAGTGGTTGCACTGTTGGAGCTTGGTGCATTTGCATAGCTATACATCTGCCTTATTGTGCCATAGTCAAATTGTTTAATTTGTCATATTTCCATGTCAGGTCTGTCTTATGAAACAGCTTTGTTAGGCAAAAAAAAAAAAGATTTGTCTCAGAAAGAAACATTATGCTATGTGCTCATGGTGCTATGCAGTCCCTTTTAAGGAAAAAGCTATGTGCTGTGCAGGATTTCATTATTGCATTTTGGGGCTACCTTTTTCTTCCTTTTTTGCGGCTGAATAATATTTCACACACGTTACCTATGCATATGACCCTATTCCAATGCTTATGACAGTTTATCGTCAAGTTTTTTCCATGTCCATGTATTTCCAGCTTTTGGAAAGTTAATTTAGCCTAAGTTTAGACTCTACCTTGGTACAGACTTCGTTTATGTAAGCTGGTCATTCTTTTGATAGCAGACCCATCAGGTTGGCACTGTGGGCATGTACTTGTCCTGATCCTGACTGGCTTGACTTTGGAGTGTAGACCTTAAAGCGTTGCCCCCTTTGCCTCCTGTCCATTCTTCACTGGTGCTGCCCGGCTGCTGTTTCATGCAGGTTTCACAGGTGTAGTAGTCCACTTCTGGCTATTTACCCAGCATCCATGATCTTTTCAGCTGGGGTGATATGGCCGAGCTGAGCCATTGGCCGGGATAATACAAGATGTGTGACTTCAAGTCTCGGGCTCACCTTTGGTGAAAATATATTTGCCTCTCCCAAATGTTCCTATAAGATCAGGAATTCAGTTACTGTGAGGTTAGTTTATCAGATATAGTTTCTCTGATTGTGAAGCAGCTAGACTCTGCTTCAAGCAGTACAAAATATAGAATTGAAGAATTGCTTTTCACCCCATATACACTGCTTAGCACATGCAGATATATAGTGTATGAACTGTGTCTCATGGTTCAGAAGGTCACGTAAAGCTGGTATCCTGTGTACATTTGTGAAGATTATCATTCATCCAGGTAGTATAAACAATAATGATATTTGAACTATAATCTAGTGAACTGGATTTACTATTTCTTGAACGCATCATCAGCCCTACTGATCATCTGGCGGTAAAAGTTCATTGACCTGTGAAACGGATGTTGTAGTATCACAGGTCACCACTTGAGTTAAACATGAGAGGTATCTTCCTGATCGCTGAACTGTAGGCCCCAGCCAAGTTGTGCCGTAGGCCGCCTCCCTTATTGAGTGAAGGCTCCTCCCGTTTCACATAAATAGCTTGTTTGACACTTCGCTCATACCATCTGCTTTCTCTGTCCAATATTTTAACATCCTTGTTGTCAAATGAATGTTTATGTGAAACGGGAGGAGCCTTCCCCGGGGGGGGGGGCACTCACATGTTAAGGTGGTACGGGTATGTGCGGCGCTCAAGGGTCCCTTTTTCAGGCTCTCCGGCAGTTCCTTAAGCCCCACATTTGGATCTGCTCCAGTTCTTTGAGCCTCAAACTCTGACAATTGTAGCTCTTTAAGCTCAAATTTGGAAATAATTTAGAAATTTTAGCTCAACAGCCTATAATTTGGCCCTAATTTCAGTTCTTCAAGCCCCTATTTTGCCCGAAAATCAGTTCTAAGTTCCCAAAGTTCGGCGCTCCGCGCCGCACACCCCTACCAAAATTTAAGTTGAGTGCCCCCCCGGGGAGCCTTCACTCAATAGGGGAGGCGGGTTACGACACAACTTGGCTGTTGCCTACAGTTCAGCGATCAGGAAGATACCTCTCAGGTTGAACTCAAAAGTGGTGACCTGTGATACTACAACATCCGTTTCACAGGTCAATGAACTTTTACCACCAGATGATCAGTAGGGCTGATGATGCGTTTAAGATTGGATGTGAAAATTTCCCACTCAAAAAATAGTAAGTTCAGTTGACTAGTTTATAGTTCAAATATCATTGGTGTCCTGTGTACATGTACAGGAGGAGACAGACCATGTGCACGTTAAGTGTCAGTGCTATTCGAAAAGAGAAAGGGGGTCCATCTCTGGTTCTGATATCTGCAATCAATCCTAGGTTCCAGAATGCATGCACAGGTAAACTGTGCACATAAAGCCCATTCAGCTATACTCAAATTGAGGTACAGCACATATAGGAAGAAGAACTAGTCACCTGTCTTTCCAAGTGTGTACTGTACTCTCCAACAGTTTACAGGTGTGAAATTTCCCTCTTGACTGAATGATTTACTGTGGTCAGCCGAGAGTCCTTCTATGTATGGTATTACTACTATACCTTTCAACGGGTCCTTATCAGTTTTCTTTGGTTTCCTTCTTCGATTTGCTTGACATTTGTCTGTCATAAACTAACCAATCATATGAAACAATCCTACAAATGAAACTCTTAATCATGTTTTAGACATTTCATCTTCCATTTCAAAGATTCATCATATCAGTAAACAAAGTAGTGGTTTGCATTGTATATCAGGCTGGGGTGGGGGCGGGGAGAATTATGCAGTCAAATTCATGTTTTTGTCTCTGAAGAGTCATCAAAATATTTGGTGAAAACGTTCTGAATAAAGCCTGTATAACAGTTGATCACTTCAATATTGGATAGTATATCATACATGTAGTCCTATATTTTTAATCAAATTATAGAATCTAATAGAGGATCTAATTAACTTTTTGCTTGAAAGTTCAGGTACAAATATATTCAGTGATGTTTCAAACAGCTGGTAGTAAAATCTGATCACTACTATTTAATTTATTTTGATTTTTCTGTTTAAGCAGAAGGGTATCCAAATAAATGCTAATCTTAAGGGCTCCCAATGAACAAATTTTGTGACAGTTAGGGGTAAACACCCTACTCTTTTTAAAACTGACTGCAATGTATAGGTAGGCTTATACATACTTTCTTAAACATTTGTGTTCCAGTGACATCACATTCAAGAATGAATGAAAAGTGATACTGATTGCTAAAAATTAAAAACAATAGCCGTTTGTTGCATAAAAATACTACAAGATAGATTATTCTTCAAACAGTGGTAATGATATGGTGTCTGCACAGCAAACATTGTGCTTCTTTGATTATTCAATCAAATTCAAGGAAGATGAGATAAATTCTCCAAACCCTTATTGAAGTTGTTATTGATCATGCAGAAGTCGATGTTGTATACTTATGTTGCTTCTGGATTAGTCACATGCAAGTTTATGATTGGCTTTCAAAGTTAATGATTTTATTCAATGTTTCTATTGATGTCCATGCGTAGATAATGCCAAAAAGTGGCAAAAAAAATAAAATAATAATGTGATGTAAAAAAGAAGCTTAATGAAACAATATTTCAATTAATTTTTCCATTAATTTTTTGCCCTGATGTGGCAGTGATGTCAACATGTTGAGACAGCTGCTTTGCACTCGCATCTGTTCGGCATCTTTAAGCCTGTGTCTGTATTATATGCCAGTGCTTTGACCGAACGCTAGCGATTTGAAGCTGTGTCCAGTGAAATAGACCCTGACGTCACTGCCACATATGAGGGTGAAAAATGGTGTTGATGTTATAAAATCAAGTTATGTAAAAATACCCCTTATTTGCATGATGTGGTTTGAATATTCTTACCATAAAAGGGAGGGGAAAACATAATATAGTATGAATTATTCAATCAAATTCAAGGAAGATGAGATAAATTCTCCAAACTCTTATTGAAGTTGTTATTGATCATGCAGAAGTCGATGTTGTTTTATGTTGCTTCTGGATTAGTCACATGCAAGTTTATGATTGGCTTTCAAAGTTAATGATTTTATTCAATGTTTCTATTGATGTCCATGCGTAGATTATGCCAAAAAGTGGCAAAAAAAATAAAATAATGTGATGTAAAAAAGAAGCTTAATGAAACAATATTTCAATTAATTTTTCCAATAATTTTTTGCCTTGATGTGGCAGTGATGTCAACATGTTGAGACAACTGCTTTGCATTCGCATCTGTTCGGCATCTTTAAGCATGTGCCTGTATATATGCCAGTGCTTTGACCGAACGCTAGCGATTTGAAGCTGTGTCCAGTAAAATAGACCCTGACGTCACTGCCACACATGAGGGTGAAAAATGGTGTTGATGTTATAAAATCAAGTTATGTAAAAATACCCCTTATTTGCATGATGTGGTTTGAATATTCTTACCATAAAAGGGAGGGGAAAACATAATATAGTAGGAAGTTTGCATTAGATTTGTATAGATATTGGCTTTTGGCCATACATCAGTGGAAACATATGATAAAAAATAATATCCAGACATTTGTTGTGAAATCTGTTGTACCTTTATCATCTTGCGCATAAATTTTGTTTTTATACATTCCATATCACATTGGAGTGATGGGAAAAGGTTAAAGGGTATTGGACCTTGACCATTGTCTGTTATTTTTCCATATTTAATATTTTTCCCTGGTGTGGCAGTGATGTCATCACTTTGAGACAGCTGCTTTATGCTTGCACCTATTCGGCATCTTTAAGTATGTGCGTGTATGTACGCCAGTGCTTTGACTAAACATTAGCCATTTGAAGCTGTGCTCAATGAAATGGGCACTGACATCACTGCCACATCAGGGTGAAAATGGTGTAGATGTTATAAAATCAAGTTAGTAAAAATATTCCTTTAACCTGTTTTATTTGCATGATGTGGTTTGAATATTCTTACCTTATGTTTCATTAAAAGTGAGCATTTGTGCAGATATTGGCTTTTGGCCTTACATGGACATATGGATCAAAAAGTGTGCTTCTTTGATTATTCAATCAAATTCAAGGAAGATGAGATAAATTCTCCAAACCCTTATTGAAGTTGTTATTGATCATGCAGAAGTCGATGTTGTTTTATGTTGCTTCTGGATTAGTCACATGCAAGTTTATGATTGGCTTTCCAAGTTAATGATTTTATTCAATATTTCTATTGATGCCCATGCATAGAAAATGCCAAAAAGTGGCAAAAAAGAAAAATAATAATAATAATGTGATGTAAAAAAGAAGCTTAATGAAACAATATTTCAATTAATTTTTCCATTAATTTTTTGCCCTGATGTGGCAGTGATGTCAACATGTTGAGACAGCTGCTTTGCATTCGCATCTGTTCGGCATCTTTAAGCACGTGCCTGTATATATGCCAGTGCTTTGACCGACGCTAGCGATTTGAAGCTGTGTCCAGTGAAATAGGCCCTGACGTCACTGCCACATATGAGGGTGAAAAATGGTGTTGATGTTATAAAATCAAGTTATGTAAAAATACCCCTTATTTGCATGATGTGGTTTGAATATTCTTACCATAAAAGGGAGGGGAAAACATAATATAGTAGGAAGTTTGCATTAGATTTGTATAGATATTGGCTTTTGGTCATACATATAATCAAAAATATCCAGACATTTGTTGTCAAACCTGTTGTGGCAGTGATGTCATCACTTTGAGACAGCTGCACCTATTCGGCATCTTTGTATTGGCCATTTGAAGCTGTGCTCAATGAAATGGGCACTGACGTCACTGCCACATCAGGGTGAAAATGGTGTAGATGTTATAAAATCAAGTTAGTAAAAATATTCCTTTAACCTGTTTTATTTGCATGACGTGGTTTGAATATTCTTACCTTATGTTTCATTAAAAGTGAGCATTAGATTTGTGCAGATATTGGCTTTTGGCCTTACATGGACACATGGATCAAAAATAATGTCAAATACATTACTTTGATGTCAAACCTGTTGCACCTTTCTCATCTCATGCAGCAAAATGTGTCCATTTTTAAATAATTTGTGATTAAAAAGCAATATGACAAAAATACAACAAAAGAAGCAGTTGGTGCTTTGTGTGAATGGTGAAGTGCTAGCTGAGATGACACATAGTATATAGGTAGCTAAAAGTGACTCAATGAAGCCGTGGCATAAAGGACAGCCTGATTTGTGGCTGAAACTTGTGCAAATCCTCATTTGGACATTAGGGTACGGCATGGGACCCTTTTTTATAAGGTAGCCTGTGAAGGGACAGTGAGACACCCCTTCCCTTTCCCGTAGACTTGGGGGCAGTGCCCTAGGCAAGCACTGGGTACCCCCTTAGCCTCCCTGGCTGGGTTATGGCGAAGACAAACAGTGGATCTAGCAAGCCAGCATCAGTAGTTAGCATCGGTAGTGAAAGCGGATAAGTTACGACCTCCAGTCAACGGCAGTCCACGTAAAATGGTGGTCCAGCGTACCCGACGAGCAATATCTGGACATTTAAAAGTTGCAGGCCTTTTCGCAAAGAGCAGGGGATCAGCCCGGGCCTGTTGTCAACTTGCACCTCCCTTAGGGGCTTGGCAGCCTATCGACACATGACATGGCACGCTTTGAGGGATGAGTATCCAGAAAGCGTGGATAAATGCCGCTTTTATTATTATCATTATTATACCATTCTGACAGGAGAGTGACACTCTGTGGTGTAGTTGTCTATGGAGAAAATAGACTAACTGGCATGATGACCAGTAATTATATACAATACATAACTTTGGATGCTGCTGTTACAAAAAAACAAGACAAAATGCTGAAGCCCATTGTGATGACCAAGGACTTTAGAAAATCACTGGAACTTGGAACATTTCATCATCATTCACCATTTCTGACAGCACTGCAACCAAATCTTTATAAAAGTTGTTATTGTCATGATGCATCTGCACCAATCATATGCAGCTTTATGATTTCCATGTTTCAATCAATACTTTATTGACTGGCAATTAAGTCAAACAGCCAGGGCATTAATAGATCCACCCTACACTAAATCATAATCACTGTAAGGTATTCTTCAAACATTGGTTATGATGTGATGTAATAGTGATAAAGCACTGCTTTCTGGAAATAAAAAATCACTGATCCATTTGCTCAGTAGAGCATCGGCATAAAAACCGAAAGTTCCAGGTTCAAATCCTGGATGGTCAGTGGAGTTTCTCACCCTCATCCATTTGCAATGCATGCATTGCTGAGCAGGAAAAACCTCTATGTACTTGTGTGGTGTGAACATGCTTAAAACAAAACAAATACATCATATCCTGGGATCATATATCATAACCACTGTTTGAAGAATAATCTATCTGGTGGACCTGAATGACTTTTGACAGTCAATTTAGTAACATGCTGAATCATGAACTTTTAAAAAGCACATAAAAGTGTTTAAAGGCCCATTCAGTGATCCCAGCACAAGTGTAAAAAATAAGATTGTTTATTAATTGCTTGAAATTGAAGGATAAGTCATTCAAATTGTCATTTGGTATTTTTGGAATGAAAAATTAGGCAAAGAAACGGAAGAAAACATCAGAATTGACGAAGTTGACACTCCAATCAAATACATGTACATGTAGCTAATTTATATACTGTCAGTATATAAATTACAGAATCATGTGAATGTTTATTTTGTCTTAAATACAGCTTTTGGCTGAACCACTATAGCATGCTATGTTAGCACATCTATGACAATGACAACGCCAAAGGTACCAAAATATAAATTGTGATGATTTTTATGGTTGTCCGGATGAGCAAATCACTGAATGGGCCTTTAATGCATGCTTCAGGGTATACTTCATTGGCCCCTGAACATGTTTAAAGCAAAACCTCCTTAGCAGCTAGACAGTGGTGTGCGCAGGGTCTCAATTCCCCCAACTGTTCTAAATTTTTTGGTTCGCATTGCTCGCCATAATAGCTAATTCCTCAATTTCCCACCGTTTGGTGCATTCCCCCCGCCTTTGTGACAAAACTGGGGCATGTGCCCTCTGCTCCCTCTTTACGCACGCCACTGCAGCTAGGTATAGTGAGGCATGCAGAATATTAAAGATGTTTAAAACAAATGTTTATACGATTTTGGGCTATACAATTTCAATATTTCTTTATGATGGGTAGGCCATACACGTCCTTTCAAAGTTTCTATAAATGGGTTATTCCAGTTAAAATCCATACACATCTACTGTGTGCACACCCTACCCTGGTCACCATGAAGTGTTTCAATACCAAATTAATATCTTCCCAGGTTTTAAATAAGATGTCCAAAAACAAAAACAAACCTAAAAGGGTGACATACTCCAAAGCTACACCTCTGTGTGGGAGATTAAGGTCATGTCTAGGGGTGTATGGATTTCAACTGGAATAGCCCAGTAGTTTAATGCTTGGGATATTTAGGTCAAACTCTGCACCAAATCATAATCACTGCCTTTGAAAATTAATTTATCTTGATGGAAGTTTCTAATCAATTTTTTTGTCATCCAAACCGCATGTAAGATTCTTGTCATTGAAACACTATTTTTAAGCATTTATATACTTTGGAATACACAAAATATATCTAACTTCTTGGCAGGGTCGATTTAGTCACTGGCCACGGCCAGTTAGTTTTCTCATTGGGCCAGGAGCTTTTCTGTCAGGATGGCCCAGTGGGCCAGTTGGGATTTTGGCATAATGAATAATGAATATTAACAACAAATCTGGGCCAGTGGATTTGCCCTTGGACCAGCTGGAAACCTTCCCAGCTGGCCTAATTGGGCCAGCTGATTATTGCTCCTTATGTCTACCCCTGCTTCTTGGTAGTCAAATTTGGAATAGGAAATCCATAGAGAGTGGAAATTACCTAAGGGCTTTCGCCCACTGCTATCCTGGCCAAAAGTATGATTTACAGACATGTATGGTATACATCTTATTGAGGTGATCATTTGAACTTGGTTAGTTATTTTTATTCAAAATTTTGATGACTCATCAATGGTAACAGCTTGAATTTATAGCTTTAAAACTAAAACCAATACTTTTCCTTTGTAAATAATAAAATGAAAGATGAGTTAATTCATATACAAATTGCAACCCATTACTTGGATAGTTTGCTCACATATGGTGGATGATAGCAATATAACAGATTTTGATTTTGAATGCAGCAAGCACCTTTTGTCTGCATATCCCAGCAAACACAAAACGTTTACAAAACGTTTTTGTTAGGTTCTGGTTAGGTCTTTTACGTCTTCGTCTTTCCAAAACGTGTTTAAAAGCGTGTTTAAAACGCTGCGATTTGGTTATAATGTTGAAGCTTAAATTTAGTTTTATTAGTAAGTTCACAGGACGTGTTGTGAAGCGTTATAAAATGAACGTTATTTCATGACGTGTATAAAACATTCGCCTGCAACTTTCTCAAAACATATTGTGCTGACGTCTGTTAAACGTTTCTTTATCAATAGAATATTGAAATGTAGGCCTACAATAGAATGTAGGCCTAAAAGAAGAATTTAAATTCTGCAAGTAGAAATTTGATTTTAATTTATTCATAAACGTGTACAAGATGACGCGTTTATTTGCATTTTGCATAGGCCTATGGAGTCAATATATTAAATAATTATTGCGATTTTGTATTTATATATACTCATGCATAAATAGTTCTATAGGCCTATATGTACACGTAGAACGCAAACATTTCAAAAAGTGAAAGGGAAGTTAAAGATTTCAAATGGTCCCATGAAAACGGTGTATATGTGCCTACACTTTCACTTGTCTTGACCTCAAGAGCAAGACTATAATAGCACCCACGCAGAATATGGAAAGAATGCAACAGGTTGAACTTGACCTTAACGGTCACTCACCAAAGCAAGTACAGTACTATGTGCAACGTGTATGTATCAACTGTATTATTATGTATGCCGGAATCTCACTGTGACACATGGCTCCGGGAATAATTCCTCTCTCTCTATTATCAAAGCATCAACGTTTTCCAAGAAGTGACATTTTCAGGTAGGCCTATAGTGATGTTTTTTCCTTGATTTGTGTTACCGACTAACCACTTCCCTGTGAAAACGGAAAGTGTGTTGTAGTGTTTGTAATGCAAGTGTCTTGTTGGTACATGTATTGGCGGAATGATTAAGGTGCAAACATAATAATTATCCCAAACAGGTATCATACAGGGATGTGTTTCTGCTTATCGTGTATATTTTTCCGGGATCATGCGGATATTCCTGCCGGTAAAATAAAGAACCTGCTGCTGCTGTCGAACACGTAACTGTTGAGGTCATACGTATTACCTTTGGTGTGAATACTATCATCATCATGGTAGACGTATCACTACAAACGGTTCTCGTGTTTATACTACAGTTTTCGTCCGGAGTTTTCGTCACTTGGTCACTGTAAAACTGCCATGGACCGCGTTTTTCTTCTAGAAGCCGGACCTATAGTTTTGTAGGCCTATATTATGTATGATATTTTGGTACTTTGTAAAGTGTACTATAAAAGTTTTCAATACGTCATTATAACGTTCTAAATATGTAGTAGAAACGTAACATAAGCATGATAAGTGCGTCCTGCAATAAAAAAAAATATACAATACGTTTTTTTACGCTCCTATAACGTTTTTTATATATACGTTCGCTATGCTCCAACGTCCGATATGTTTTCTGTAGGTCCTGGATACGTCCTGGGTGACAGAAAGAAAGGTTTTAAAACGTTGTTTACGTTGTGAAAACGTTTTTAGAACGATCTCTTAATAACGTTTTTAGAACGTCAAAAACCTTCAACAAAATTACGTGTTTAAAACGTTTTATCGAAACGTCTAGAAAACGTCAATGGTACTTTCTCAGAACGTTTTGAGAACGTTATTTGGTTAGCTGGGATGGCCACGTTGTGTGTTTATTCTGGGCCAAATGAGAGCTGCACAGTATTTAAAGGAAGCCATTTCATTAAAATGTTCAGCAATGATTGCTTTTAATGTAAACTCAATACCATAAGATTATTGAAATAAGCTGTTTTTTATCCAGCTTGGAAATACATGGTTATTGATGATTACACATACATGTATGGTACAGCTATTTGAAGACATCCTTCTCATCATGTCTTCTTGCTTTCAGGCACTATACATTCAGGCACTGTTGCTTGATACTATTCAGAGAGGCTGTGCCCCGTGCTGACTTGCTCGGTCCAACCTTTTGGGCTGGACTCATGTTGCGCACTTACTCACCAAGTCCTTGGAAGGCAACAGACAGTGGCTACATGCCATATAGCTAATGTCAAGGGTCAAGGCAATGGCTTAAGTGCAATGTGATTGGCTGCTTAGGTTCAGCTTTGGAAATATTGCTACTGCTACTACTTATTGGTGGTTTTTTGAGATAGAAAAATGTACTTTTTTACTGTACTGTAATTTCAAATTTCAAATTTGGCAATATTTTTGCTAAACGAATTAATCTGCAAGAAGTATTTGGTATATAAACATGTAGCCAGAGGTATCCAGTGGTTTAAAATTCTCAACTTTTTTTTAGAAAAGTGGGGGGATGAGGCTGTGGATCATGAAATGCCCTTTTAACTGCATACGCTATTAAAGGCAGAAAGTTAACAAAAACATTAAAAGTTCAGTACAAAAATTGGGTTACATATCTCTTCATAGTATCAACGTTAACTTCTGACCCACAAAATTTCTTATGCACTCCAGTGACTCCACTCAAACTCTGCTGTCACAAAGTGCAAAGCAGGTGGGTGATCATGCCTCTGGAACTAATAATAAAAATATTAAGTCACCTTGGGTATAGGTGGAGGTAGATTATACTTGTGTGGACTTTGCTTGTGTTTTTGTCGCTTTTGTAAGGCGCTGTGTGCTCTGTAGAGCGCCCTATAAGTATTGTGTAATAATAATAATTGATTGCATCAGTTGAAATTAAAAATTAATGTGGCGATCATTATTTTGAAATCCTCAAAATATTTGATTGTTTTGAATTAGCTCCTGGTGGTTGGTTTAACCATTCAGCTAATATAAATATTTCATACAAAAGTGGACTTACCCCCTAAATGGACCTTTAATGGCTCTTTATATCATATCTCTTCAAGAAAATTGACCCTTTTTATTTTCTATATCTTACATTGAGGCCTACCATTCCACATTTTGAGTTTTATTGCTTCAGCAGTTTGGGTATGGAAAACAAAAAATTTGTTTAACAATATGCCATAGAATAGTACATATACACACTTCCCATTGTAGTTACCATATTAGTCACCATGTTTTTGTTAACACCATCTATAAAGGTCTGGAATCCTACAATTTATTCAGTTACTGTGAGGTTTAGTTTATTAGAGTTAATTTCTCTGACTGTGAAGCAGACATAAAATATAATTGTAGACTGCTTAGCATATGGCACACCTATGCCGACCCTTTGATCATTCTATGGTCCGCAAAGGCATCGACAAAATGTGTATGAAATTATCCAAAGTTTATAGAGCCAGATAAAAGTGGATATATCATTGAAGTGAATAGACGGCGATGCTTTTATAATCTTTTTTGCTTTCATGTTAACTTAATCTAGTGTATGGTGTATATGTTACTGGCATTTACAATATTTTCTTTTAGGTATTTTCTGATCGGTATGATCAAGGTAATAATATAGGCCTATATAGTTCTATTAATGACATCTAAATTACTATTAAATAGTCTTCATTCAATCATATTTTAAAATCACATGAAGTACATGTATGTATACGTAATATAACATAACAGTATTTTATTTTATTTTTATGTCAGGTCAGATCAAGTACTTATAATCTGCCATATACATGTTCTTGATATGGCATATCAACCTAATTAGTACTACTGCTTTCGTGTATGTTGTACATACGCAAGAAGAAAATGTATTTGTGTATAGGCTCATTATAATTTCTTCCTGAATTGGTCATATTTTTTCATGCCAGAATATGTTCAATCATGCAAAATAAATGTCTACTGGACTCATTAGAATGTTTTAAACTCTACCCTGGTCAGCCAAGGTAAAATGAATGAATAATAATTCGAGAAACAAAAATAGACTTGTATAAGACCTTAACTGTTTGACATATTTCATACAAAAAGTACATGTACAAGCAAAAATAAGTTCAAAATTTAGACAGTAACCTTGCAAGAATGCATGGTTGAAAGTATATAAGAAGCCCTCTGCATGAGATTCTCACGGATCATGGTATGCAATATGGAATATATGCTGATTAACCATTCCGAATGTCCCAAAGAATGTCCCAGAATTGTTTTACGGAGTGGAGGGGGTAAAATGTACAAATTAAAATCAAAATAGATCAAGCATCTTAAAAAGCAACAAAAAAGTTGTGCGATAATAATGGACTTGATTAAAAATACAATGTTTATGCAATAATAAACTTTTAAACAGGATCTTTGTAAACCAACTTACACCTTGGATGGAATCAGCCACATTTGTTGTTTGTCATGTTGGCAGCATGTCAAATACAACTTAATGTTAAATGGCCAATGGGGTTTTATTCACTTTACCTTGTGAATTTAATAATCTGCTTTTCTGATAGTTATTTCTATAAATGTGTGTGATGATAAATCATATATCATATTATTTTATTTGCCAGTAAAAAACACATATACATATAAAATATTGCACAATATCAAAATTACACACAAATATATAAATTACACATGCAAAGATATAAAATATAAAAAGGTCATAAAGCAAGAAATTAAATTGACCCATGTTGGAGAAAATAGAGAGATGGCATGCCTTAACCATTAGGAACAAAACAATGGACAAGATAACCCCTGGCAGGGATAGCCAGATAGTGACAAAATCACTTTCAAAGTGGCTAAACTTAATTGGTTCCCACAGGAACACAGACAAGCAACACAGGGGAACGGGGCAAGGGATGAATCGATCTACATTCTCCAACCCTTCCCCACTCCCCCACATAGTTATTTTGAATGGGCCCTTGTCAATGGTAATTTTTATGATAAACAAACCTATTTGGATAGCACATCCCTATGTATTCTCCAAATGTGGTAGTTCCCCCTAGATCCTTCATCCTCCATCTTCATTAGGACCCCTATCATACCCCTACTTAGCCTTTGTCAGAAGCTCAGTTTGGCTTGGTCTGTGAGGGGCAAAGTGCTTAGTGCAAGTCAAGCGCATCTCTTGCATACTGCAAGTACATTAGCGTGCACCGCCAGCGCATCGGCATAAGGGATTCCTGACTAGTGTGAAATTGGTTCCTTGTAGTCCATTATAGGTGATGCTATAAAACTGCATAGCCTGGGCATTGGGTTAGTCTCTGAGTTTCTCGCAGTCTGTGACTTGTCTATAATGTCTGGATTATCGTGATTAGCTTTTCATGCAGTCTAGACTGGGTGGTTGGATTAAGTAAAAGATAGGCCTACTAATTTTTTTAATTTTTTAAATTTTGGATTGGATACAGGAGTCGACATAAGCAAGCAAGCAAGTAAGCAATTAGATTGTTTTGACAGGGTTATGTTGATAGGTTAATGACTCTTGATGTTGTTGAGGGTGATGACTTGATTGTAGGATAACAAAAACAATGAAACTTTACAATCTGTGCAAGATTGCAACCACTATCATAGGACATGTACAACGAGGTTGGGGACATATTTTAGGACAGCACATCAGTACTGTTATTTATCAATTATAATATTGATTTGTTTCAGGAATTCTAGTTGAAGCAAGGCTGTTAGCTTTCAATATGTAATCAAATTTAATTACTGAAAAGTAAAATTTCAAATGAGTATATTGTAACTTGGATTGCACTGTTTGATCACGTATTATTAGACACATGAATTGAGGGTAGGTGAGGGGTGTACCTAAAGCACTGACGACCCTATCCTTGACCGAGAGGTATCATCTGCCCGAACTGTTGTGAATCTCAGGATGCTTTCAGTTTAGGTCATGTATAGTGCACACCCCCACCGCACTGATTAGGCTACACTAAATTTTACAAGGAAATTAAAAAATGCACAAATTATTTTTGCTATTCAATAAAGAATTTGGACTAGCGAACCCGACTAGCGAAACCGACTAGCGAACCCGACTAGCGAACCAGACTAGCGAACCCGACTAGCGAACCAGACTAGCGAACCCGACCCGAACCCGACTAGCGAACCCGACCCGAACCCGACTAGCGAACCCGACTAGCGAACCCGACTAGCGAACCCGACTAGCGAACCCGACTAGCGAACCCGACTAGCGAACCCGACTAGCGAACCCGACTAGCGAACCCGACTAGCGAACCCGACTAGCGAACCCGACCCGAACCCGACTAGCGAACCCGACTAGCGAACCCGACTAGCGAACCCGACTAGCGAACCCGACTAGCGAACCCGACCCGAACCCGACTACCCGACCCGAACCCGACTAGCGAACCAGACTAGCGAACCCGACCCGAACCAGACTAGCGAACCCGACCCGAACCCGACTAGCGAACCCGACCCGAACCCGACTAGCGAACCCGACCCGAACCCGACTAGCGAACCCGACTAGCGAACCCGACTAGCGAACCCGACCCGAACCCGACTAACGAACCCGACTAGCGAACCCGACTAGCGAACCCGACTAGCGAACCCGACTAGCGAACCCGACCGCCCCGAACCCGACTAGCGAACCAGACTAGCGAACCCGACCCGAACCAGACTAGCGAACCCGACCCGAACCCGACTAGCGAACCCGACCCGAACCCGACTAGCGAACCCGACCCGACCCCGACTAGCGAACCCGACCCGAACCCGACTAGCGAACCCGCGAACCCGACTAGCGAACCCGACCCGAACCCGACTAGCGAACCCGACCCGAACCCGACTAACGAACCCGACTAGCGAACCCCACTAGCGAACCCGACTAGCGAACCCGACCTGAACCCGACTAGCGAACCCGACTAGCGAACCCGACTAGCGAACCCGACTAGCGAACCCGACTAGCGAACCCGACTAGCGAACCCGACTAGCGAACCCGACTAGCGAACCCGACCCGAACCCGACTAGCGAACCCGACTAGCGAACCCGACTAGCGAACCCGACTAGCGAACCCGACTAGCGAACCCGACTAGCGAACCCGACTAGCGAACCCGACTAGCGAACCCGACTAGCGAACCCGACCCGAACCCGACTAGCGAACCGACCCGAACCCGACTAGCGAACCGACCCGAACCCGACTAGCGAACCCGACTAGCGAACCCGACTAGCGAACCCGAACCCGACTAGCGAACCCGACCCGAACCCGACTAGCGAACCCGACCCGAACCAGACTAGCGAACCCGACCCGAACCCGACCCGACTAGCGAACCCGACCCGAACCCGACCCGAACCCGACTAGCGAACCCGACCCGAACCCGACCGAACCCGACCCGAACCCGACTAGCGAACCCGACCCGAACCCGACTATCGAACCCGACTATCGAACCCGACTAGCGAACCCGACTAGCGAACCCGACTAGCGAACCAGACCCGAACCCGACTAGCGAACCCGACCCGAACCCGACTAGCGAACCAGACTAGCGAACCCGACCCGAACCAGACTAGCGAACCCGACTAGCGAACCCGACCCGAACCCGACTAGCGAACCCGACCCGAACCCGACTAGCGAACCCGACTAGCGAACCCGACTAGCGAACCCGACCCGAACCCGACTAACGAACCCGACTAGCGAACCCGACTAGCGAACCCGACTAGCGAACCCGACTAGCGAACCCGACTAGCGAACCCGACCCGAACCCGACTAGCGAACCAGACTAGCGAACCCGACCCGAACCAGACTAGCGAACCCGACCCGAACCCGACTAGCGAACCCGACCCGAACCCGACTAGCGAACCCGACCCGACCCCGACTAGCGAACCCGACCCGAACCCGACTCGCGAACCCGACTAGCGAACCCGACCGAACCCGACTAGCGAACCCGACCCGAACCCGACTAACGAACCCGACTAGCGAACCCGACCCGAACCCGACTAGCGAACCCGACCCGAACCCGACTAGCGAACCCGACTAGCGAACCCGACTAGCGAACCCGACTAGCGAACCCGACTAGCGAACCAGACTAGCGAACCAGACTAGCGAACCAGACTAGCGAACCAGACTAGCGAACCAGACTAGCGAACCAGACTAGCGAACCAGACTAGCGAACCAGACTAGCGAACCAGACTAGCGAACCAGACTAGCGAACCAGACTAGCGAACCAGACTAGCGAACCAGACTAGCGAACCAGACCCGAACCCGACTAGCGAACCCGACCCGAACCCGACTAGCGAACCCGACCCGAACCCGACTAGCGAACCCGACCCGAACCCGACTAGCGAACCCGACCCGAACCCGACTAGCGAACCCGACTAGCGAACCCGACCCGAACCCGACTAGCGAACCCGACCCGCGAACCCGACCCGACTAGCGAACCCGACTAGCGAACCCGACCCGAACCCGACTAGCGATCCCGACCCGAACCCGACTAGCGAACCCGACTAGCGAACCCGACCCGAACCCGACTAGCGAACCCGAACCCGACTAGCGAACCCGAACCTGACCAGCGAACCTTCGCGAACCCGACCAGCGAACCCGACCAGCGAACCCGACCAGCGAACCCGACCAGCGAACCCGACCAGCGAACCCGACCAGCGAACCCGACTAGCTAACCCGACTAGCGAACCCGACTAGCGAACCAGACTAGCGAACCAGACTAGCGAACCAGACTAGCGAACCAGACTAGCGAACCAGACTAGCGAACCAGACTAGCGAACCAGACTAGCGAACCAGACTAGCGAACCCGACCCGAACCCGACTACCGAACCCGACCCGAACCCGACTAGCGAACCCGACCCGAACCCGACTAGCGAACCCGACCCGAACCCGACTAACGAACCCGACCCGAACCCGACTAACGAACCCGACTAGCGAACCCGACTAGCGAACCCGACTAGCGAACCCGACTAGCGAACCCGACTAGCGAACCGACCCGAACCCGACTAGCGAACCGACCTGAACCCGACTAGCGAACCCGACCCGAACCCGACTAGCGAACCGACCTGAACCCGACTAGCGAACCCGACCCGAACCCGACTAGCGAACCCGACCCGAACCCGACTAGCGAACCTGACCCGAACCCGACTAGCGAACCTGACCCGAACCCGACTAGCGAACCCGACCTGAACCCGACTAACGAACCGACCCGAACCCGACTAACGAACCCGACTAGCGAACCCGACTAGCGAACCCGACTAGCGAACCCGACCTGAACCCGACTAGCGAACCCGACCTGAACCCGACTAGCGAACCTGACCCGAACCCGACTAGCGAACCCGACCCGAACCCGACTACCGAACCCGACCCGAACCCGACTAGCGAACCCGACCCGAACCCGACTAACGAACCCGACCCGAACCCGACTAACGAACCCGACTAGCGAACCCGACTAGCGAACCGACTAGCGAACCCGACCCGAACCCGACTACCGAACCCGACCCGAACCCGACTAGCGAACCCGACCCGAACCCGACTAACGAACCCGACCCGAACCCGACTAACGAACCCGACTAGCGAACCCGACTAGCGAACCCGACTAGCGAACCCGACCCGAACCCGACTAGCGAACCCGACCCGAACCCGACTAGCGAACCCGACCCGAACCCGACTAGCGAACCCGACCCGAACCCGACTACCGAACCCGACCGAACCCGACTAGCGAACCCGACCCGAACCCGACTAGCGAACCCGACCCGAACCCGACTAACGAACCCGACCGAACCCGACTAACGAACCCGACTAGCGAACCCGACTAGCGAACCCGACTAGCGAACCCGACTAGCGAACCCGACTAGCGAACCCGACCCGAACCCGACTAGCGAACCCGACTAGCGAACCCGACCCGAACCCGACTAGCGAACCAGACCCGAACCCGACTAGCGAACCCGACCCGAACCCGACTAGCGAACCCGACTAGCGAAACCGACCGAACCCGACTAGCGAACCCGACTAGCGAACCAGACTAGCGAACCCGACCCGAACCCGACTAGCGAACCCGACCCGAACCCGACTAGCGAACCCGACCCGACTAGCGAACCCGACTAGCGAACCCGACCCGAACCCGACTAGCGAACCCGACCCGAACCCGACTAGCGAACCCGACCCTCGAACCTTCGCGAGCCTGACCAGCGAACCTTCGCGAGCCTGACCAGCGAACCTTCAGCGAGCCTGACCAGCTTAACCTTCGCGAGCCTGACCAGCGAACCTTCGCGAGCCTGACCAGCGAACCTTCGCGAGCCTGACCAGCTTAACCTTCGCGAGCCTGACCAGCGAACCTTCGCGAGCCTGACCAGCGAACCTTCGCGAGCCTGACCAGCGAACCTTCATGCGAGCCTGACCAGCGAACCTTCGCGAGCCTGACCAGCGAACCTTCGCGAGCCTGACCAGCGAACCTTCGCGAGCCTGACCAGCGAACCTTCAGCGAGCCTGACCAGCGAACCTTCAGCATGAGCCTGACCAGCGAACCTTCGCGAGCCTGACCAGCGAACCTTCGCGAGCCTGACCAGCGAACCTTCGCGAGCCTGACCAGCGAACCTTCGCGAGCCTGACCAGCGAACCTTCGCGAGCCTGACCAGCGAACCTTCGCGAGCCTGACCAGCGAACCTTCGCGAGCCTGACCAGCTAACCTTCGCGAGCCTGACCAGCGAACCTTCAGCGAGCCTGACCAGCGAACCAGCGAGCCTGACCAGCGAACCTTCATGAGCCTGACCAGCGAACCTTCAGCGAGCCTGACCAGCGAACCTTCGCGAGCCTGACCAGCGAACCTTCAGCGAGCCTGACCAGCTAACCTTCATGAGCCTGACCAGCTAACCTTCGCGAGCCTGACCAGCGAACCTTCGGACTAGCGAGCCTGACCAGTTATGCTACAAAATGTTTATGAAGAAAGCCAAAACATTTAAAAAAAATAACTTTTAGGATTTTTGATAAAGCCTTTTGGAAAACCGAAGTAGCATATATTATACTTTTGGTTATTATCACATTTGGATATTCAAAAATTATTCAAAATTATTCAAAATTTTTGATTTCTACTCTTCGGAATCAAATCATGGTACATGCACCTGGATTCTCCGGAATCACCCTTGCTCCGTTTAATCACCTGCATTGCTAGGCTACAGAAATTTGACCAAATTTATGAAAAAATTGCAGAAATCTTTTGCTTTTTAATAAGATTTTTGGATATCTTTTGACATCTTATCTTTGTTTTGGACATTTGTTTCTTTTGGTGTTAATAAAAATTTGATTTATACAAAAAATTCAAAAGGAATTAAATTGTAGCCTATAAAAAACTTTCGGACATCTTTTCACCATTTGGACATAACAAATTGATTCAAAATGAAAACAAAATTACCAAAATTTACATAATCACAACTTTCTTTCTTTTCGACATAATTGATCAAAAACTTCCAAATTTTACACCTTACTAGTTATGCTACAAAATGTTTATGAAGAAAGCCAAAACATTTTTTAAAATAATTTTTGATAAAGCCTTTTGGATACTGAAGTAGCATATATTACACTTTTGGTCATTTGGACATTCTAAAATTATTCAAAATTTATGATTCTTACTCTTCGGAATCAACCTTTCAATTTATGTTGTGTATTGTTTAAATGTATGTCTGGTGGATTCGCACGAGATTGCGTAGTCTATCTACATCAACCAGCGTCAAGCGGACTGGGCTACTCGACTGCCGTCATGACTGGGTAGATAGCGGGGTGTATACGATACTATATTTGAGTCATAGCTTAGACAGTATACGTAGTTCTGAAGTTGCCCAGCCACCCGTCTTTATTTTTTTCACGCACCGGCCCTTGGAATTTCGTAAGCTTAGTCCTTGGGTGTTGCAGGCGTCTTGTTCCCCGGCTCATAGTAGTCTGGCTGCAATGCAAGGTATGACGGTTTTGCCAGTTTTTAAAATACTTTTTTTTTGCTAATTATTGTTCTGGGTGATAGTCCCAAATATATGCAAATGAAGTTGGTGGCTGTTAGCATGATTATATAGGTTGAGGGTTAGTTACTTAGGTTAGTCATTTGCATATTTGAGACGTCGTATGAGGCTGCAACTATTTATATCGGCCCTGGTCAATTTTGAGATTTACAAAGCAAAGTTTATAAAGGAGTCAAATTGACAATTAAATCAGAAATGTTGAAATAATTTCGCATAGATTTTGAAAGTTGACCAATTTGAAATTTGACTCCTGCTGGAAAGAATAATACTCATGCCAAAACCATCTAACCTGATAAAATGTTTTGCAGCTGGACTATGGCACCTACCTTGTAGTTGGTTGTCGGGCTTACAATTGTGACTTGATCTAAACATCTAACATTAAGGCTTCTAAGGTTACAAAAAACAGATGTTCTTCTCTTTCAATTTCAAACAAAGTATAGATTAAAAAAGTGTACCGAGAGAAACCAGTAAATGGTCACCTTTGTTTACATCTAGTCACAATTAACCAGAGGGTGCTATATATGTTTGAACAAATTACAAACATAAAAGACAAGACACCTGCATTTGTTTTTAAATCCAAGCATTATTCTTTCATTTTTGGCCCCCATATATATCTGGGGCTTATGTTATCGCCCAAATGGTTGTTTGTTTCAAAGCAATTTTATTAATCCACTATGCCGCTCAAATATAATGGTCGAACAACTTAAAACGTGGTACGGTGATAGGGTATGGTGACCTCATGTACTGTATAGTTTTGTGTCACATTGTTTGCATATTTATGAATACTAATGAGCTCATTTGCATATTTGGCATACATTGTCATCCACTCTGCAGCTTAAACGCAATCACTGGTCAACTTCAAACTTGGTACGGTGATAGGATATGGTGGCCTGATGTGCTGAATAGTCTTGTGTCATTTTATTTGCATATTTATGAATATTAATTAGCTCATTTGTATATTTTGCCTACATTTCCATTAATCCAGCTCATTAGCATATTTTGCCTACATTGTCATTAATCCACTCTACAGCTCAAACGCAATCACTGATCAACTTAAAACTTGGTACGATGATGATATAGGATATGGTGGCCTGATGTCAGGGTTCGCAGGTTTTTGTCTCATTTTGCAAAGTTTTAACAGCATATGCCAGTTTATTATAGTTCATTTTTTTCATCTCAAAACAAATTATTAAGTTACAAATTACTTCAGCAAACTGCTTAAAGAAAATCCTGCTTCAGAAATAGGCATCAATTCAATATCATGATAAACATTTGAATAAACCTAGTATGTGACAGTGTGTTCATTAAATTGTGAAAGTTGGGAGGCATTAAATTGTGAAAGTTTGATCAAATGTTGGTATCATCTGCAGGTGTTGAATCATCCCTGTGGTATGGAAGGACCCTAATGCAGCTGAGTGACTAGCAGCGGAAGTTCACCAAGAACTTTGGCGAGGAACTGGACGCCGATAAACTGTTGAAGATGTGCTGGGCTTTTTGCAAGGTGACAGATGACCGTAAATGCAAGGGGTTTTGTCAGCTTTTGATTGAGTCATGAAGTCGTGAAGAAAAGATTGGAATTACTAACATTTGTGTTGCAGATCGAATCTACATGTTGTTTTACATTTCCATTATTTGCTGTGTGTCGTGTGTGGCAAATGTATTGAACCAGTCAAGCAACAATAATTAATAAATGGGAGTCTGGGACTTAACTTTGGCTTATTTCTCAGTTCTCCGCTATGTTTTCAGTAAATGTACTATTCATTTCTGTGGTTTTATTGTACTTTATATGTGTTGCAAATAAATAAATGTTACATTATGTTAAATTAATTATGGATAATTCCCACTCTCGCATTATTCCTACAGGCCTACAGATAAAATGTACACCAGTACTGGGCACTCTTTCTGGTCCTCTACAGCAAAAGTGGAATCAACTCTTATATGGTACATCTATCTGTCTTATCAATATACTCACTGAACATTGTGCTGCTTCTCTTGACAGTTTCTCTGATGAAATCACCGAACTCGAAGATGACCTGTGATCATGCTGTACAGAAGCCCAATGGGAATAGTATAATAATGAGATAAATTTATGAAAGCCAAACTTCTTGATCGCAGAAACGGGAAGATCTGTGGTATCTTGGATAAACCTCAACAGCACAATAGAAGACGGTTTAGGCATCCTGCAACTATTAACCTTGATAATGAAAACCTTCCCTCCACAATCATTAATTTATCATCCTCCTCCCTTTCCTCCGCTGAATTGGATCTTCTCTCCAAGGGCCTCAAGTTCTGTCCCACCCCTCCAGAGGTCAACCAGGAAGAACTCAGTCAGGATCTCCTCGATACTATCATTGTATATGTCTCACGGGAGTTTCTCCTTGATGAGCCAGCATCTGAACCTGAGCCTTTTCGCAAGAAAAGCAGATGGGTCCCTTCAGAACAGGGTTACAGCCATGGAGACATATGTGCAGGTTGTTAGTTCCCAAGTTAACAATTCGGCTAATTCCTCCCACAGGACACAAGACAACTTAGCCCATGAGGAGCATCAGGCACTCAAGTCTCTCAGAACCAGGACTGACATCATCTTCAAGCCTGCTGACAAAGGATCTGCCGTGGTTGTCATGGATCGCCAA
This sequence comes from Amphiura filiformis, assembly GCF_039555335.1. NCBI lineage: Eukaryota > Metazoa > Echinodermata > Ophiuroidea > Amphilepidida > Amphiuridae > Amphiura > Amphiura filiformis. Next base: position 41,447,972 of record NC_092644.1, on the reverse strand, counting down.
AAGTATATCGATGAGACAATGAAGCACCTCAACAATCATACTATCTATGCTCTTATTGATAATGATCCTGCTGACTCTTTCTCTCAACAGATACAGACCACTCTGGATGACAAGTATGCTTGTGATGAAATAAGTGACGAAGCCCATGCATATCTTTCTCCTACAGATTCTAAAGCGGCTCGATTTTATCTCCTCCCCAAGATCCACAAGCCCGGGAATCCTGGTCGACCCATTGTATCCGGTAATGGTTCCCCCACTGAGAACATATCTCTCTATGTTGATCACTTCATTAAACCCCTTGTCATACATACATGACACCCAGGACTTTATCAGGAAGCTTGAAGCCATCAAGGACCAGATCCCCAGCACTGCCACCATTGGCACTTGTGATGTGTCATCCCTGTATAATAACATCCCATGCAGTGAAGGAATTTCAGCTACCTGTAAAGCGCTGTCTAGCAGTCGCCACACCATAGTCCCTCCATTGATGATCTGAAGACTCATGAATCATGGAGATCTAAGAACAATTTCACCTTTATGTGAAAGATCACTATTTACAGGTATTTAGGACATTGATGGGGACCTGCATGGCTCTGTCGTTCGCCTGCCTCTTCATGTTTAGGCTTGAAGAGCAGATGTTGATTGCTGCCCCATGTCGTCCATGGATTTGGTGGAGGTACGTTGACAATGTGTTTTTCATCTGGACCAGTGAAGAAGACGGCCTTCATACCTTCCTTGACCACCATGTAAATTCTTTCCACAAAACCATTAAATTCACATCTGAACTTTCTCACCACCAGGTCAACTTCTTGGATGTCACCATCAGAAAGGAGAATGACTCCCTTGTCAATGGATCTCTACACCAAGCCCACAGACAGTCACCAGTATCTACACTCTTCCAGTTGCCATCCTCAACATTGTAAAAGTGGTAAAGCATACAGTCAAGCTCTCCGTCTGCGCCGCATTTGTACTAATTTCTGACTTTTCACAGCATGCTAGGGACTTCCAAGAGGAATCTTACATCGAGGGGACACAGCGCACACAAAGTGCGGATGTGCTGAAGCAGAATCCAGGACACCCTCTTGTGGTCACTTTTCATCTTAACCTCCCTCCTCTCCGCAGCATCACTAAACACCATATACTTCAAACCTCAGATCAGCTACAACAAGCGTTCCAGATAGCCCCATCGTGCCCCCCGATCGATTGCAAAATTTAAAAAATCCCATAGGAAAATTGCCAAAAAAGGGTTTGTGCATGCATTCATTAATAATAACAGTGTTATCTATAGTAACTGCGAATAATTATTATTCACTGTTGCTAGATACACCATTATAGAATTATAGAAACTAGCAGTCAAGCTAGCTCAATCGAAAAGGCGTTCGACTATGGTGCGAGAGGTTGCGAGTTTGAACCCTGGCGGTGCTCAAAGTACGCTCTTGTGAAAAAAAATTGAGTTAGCTTGAAATTCCCATGGACAAGGAACTAACTGCTAATTGTCTTGTTGTAACCCGTACAAAACTCGGGGAGCTGATCCTGGTTACGATGGTTTTTTGTGGAATGTCTAGGGTGTGCGCTCTTGAAGCAGCAAAGTCCCTGATTTGCTGTTAAATGGTTTATGGAATGATGTGGGCCGTAGTGGTCAGCGACAACCTGTAAAGTATGCTGATGCTTGTGGATCAACATCTAGGCGTTGTGCCTGTGCGTAGCGCACTATAAATCACTCTGCTTAAAATTATGAGAATGTACATACATTTTTGTATAAAAAATGTTAACAAATTGCAAGCTCACATGTTTTAAAATCATCTGCATAGGTCATGTCTGATGAGCATGGTATATCCATGGGTTTCCATTTTGTATCCATATATCTTATCAATCTTTAGAGAGAGACAGAGATGAAAGGAAGGATTCTTGTGGCCGAGCACCTGCATGTCGCCCTCGCCGAACACAAGAATGTAAGCTTCAGCTGGCCAGCCAACTCATGCAATGGAGTGTGAAGTGTAGGTAATGTAGTAGCTGTAAGTTGAGTTGAGTTTAGTTTTGGTCAGGGTTTTTAGATGTGGAATTTAGTTGGTGGATGAAAGCTCATCTTAGAAGTGCAAAATGAGGTTTTTGCTCAAGGACATTATGGTGGGTGAAGCACAAGAGCCACACAACTGAACTGAAGTCTAATATACCACACAAATTTATATAGGGGAAAGCAAGTAAGTTGATCACATTTCCTCCAACTGAGCTCTTAAAAAGCATAAAAAGCATTTCACTCCTTTCCTTAAAAAGCATCACTCCTGACAAAAGTGTATCCATGGGGAAAAACATCTGTAAATAGTAGTTTTAAATTGTAACCAGATAATGCAACAGAAACACAAATTGTGTGTGGTTAAAATAACCATATGAAATACAATGACTAAAATACAATGTGGTTAGAACACAATGATTGCAGTGCAAGCTGCATTCTGGTTTGTTCTGTGTGGACATTATTTTCAACTTTTGATTAAATGTATGCCTTAAATGTTATCTCACATTTTTTTTCAAACTCATCATTGATTCATTTTCTCTAGAATCCTGCTCATCAAGTGAACCAAATCTTCCAGGTTTTGCACGCTACAATGTGCAAACCGTGCCACAGCACAAGCGTAGTGTGGTCTGTGCCCAGGACAGATGCAGATGCATAACCCATGTTGGCCACAACCAGCACAAAGACCAGGTACATAAAACACTAGTACATGTATATATTAATGCATCATTTAAAATATTGTACCTAAGAAACATTTTTCGTGTTCAAGGAACTGTTCAATTAAAGGGCATATCTATTACAAAAACATTATAGAAGAGAATAATTATTACACTACAAGTTGACACTCGTTGCAATTTTTTTATTTGTATTTCTCCTGAAAAAGACATTGTGTTGGTAAACTGCTGGCGTGTATGGCACTTTTCAGCATTCAAAGTGAAATTGATTTCAAATACAGCAGACTGATGATGTACATTTATGAACACATCTACACATTAGCTCTCAGAGAGCTCTTTTGATGTTCATTGATGTATATAATGCTCGCGACCTTGTACATATGTAATAAAGAAGTGACCTGATTTTATCCACATGTGTAAAAAACATTAAATTTGTATAATACTTGATTCAGTTTTTTTCTGATAACAAAAACAGTATACGTTCTGTGCATTGAGTGTTGACAGTCCATTCTCTGAAAGCTGGCCATGTTCATATTTATATGTCACTGTAGTTTCTAGGTCAAATCTGTCTCGCTCGAAGGAACTCGCCGCTTACAGTTGGTTATTGCAGAATATCAATTTTAAACGACTTATTTTCTTTAAAAAGGAGTCATTTTCATTGTCCTCATAATATTAGCTTGCCAATGATATGTTGTCCAAGCAATATATATGCCATTTAAAGGAAACTTAAAAACCATAATTAACGATTTCCCTTATACATTTTAATTTTGTTATTCTTTACCCAAAATGCTGAAAGACTATTAATAATAACGGCCAAGAAGGCTTTAATTCTGTTCATTAAGCTTAAATAACGAGGGAAAGTGAAAGAAACCCCACCGGTTATTTTCGTTGTTTAACAAAGTAATATATGGCAATGACTTCCTGTCAAAATCGGTCTGTTGACCCACAAACACAACTTAATTTGATTCCTTTTAGGTGCAAGTTGGGACATGTATGAATATGTGTTTTCAACTTTTGATCAGACATGGTGTCGGGTCAATGCATATATATCATAAGTGACATTTTGTGCATTATTAATTATGAGAATGGAGGTAATTAGATACTCTTCTAATAAGAAATGAGCAAAAACTACTAATTACTCACTAATTGATAATTTGCCCCTTTTGATCAAATTCACAGCTTGAGATCAGTTGAGATTGGGCATTCACAACAGGATTCTCACCTGTATTAATAGGCAAAAATGTATGAAATTAATGTTAATTAAGCTACCTTGACTAGTATGACTAGAGTATAATTAAAAAGTTAAAAACAGTAAGTTAAAAAAACAACAACAACACAGCAATGCTTCTCCTCTAAAAACATAGCAATCATTGTCTTCCGTTAAGTTCCATTATAGGGGAACTCGATAAACGGCCTATTTTGCTGGTTGCAGTAATTGAATAATGCACGTAAACCTTACCCCACCGTTTAAGGGCGGGTAGTCTGCACACTCTCTGCACATGAAGGCACTGACATCACTACCACGCTCGCAGCGAAACAAAGATGTACTCATCATCTACACATGTTGTATTTCACTAGCCCGTTTTGACCAATGTTTTGTCCTGTTTTATGCAGACTTGTGTTAAAAAGCCTTTTTATCAAAAGAGTTGATTTCCTGTGACAGTTCAATTTGCATTTTGGTGACTTTTTATACTGCATTTTTCCAACAGTTACCAACTCAGCTTTCCAGATGATGGCAGGCTAGGTTGTCAACAATATGCCAACCCACGTGGTACCTATGGCTGCTTCAGTGCACACCCTAAACCCATCGAAAAATGTTCCAACAGGCAAGTTGATGCCCAGATAGAGGAATGGCCAGTAAGTAGAGTAGGAATTTTAAAAACAAGAGGCATGTGCTTTTACATGTATAATTATGTACCCAAAATCACTGTCATTAATAAGGGGACATACTATTTTATTTCATATGCACCTGTTTCAGATGGACATTGAAGACCATACTTCGTATATATTTCGTATAGCCCTCTCTCGGAAACTAGTGCATTGCATATACGTACTTGCTCAATTAGCATTTTCTACAAATTTTATTACACAATTCGACAATGTTCTTTTTTTATGGACCTTTTCATTTTACATGTAAAGTCTATGGAGATTAATATTACAGAAGGCTGGAAAGGGCGCTATAGCCTCATTTTAGGCATTTTTCATAATAAAAGAACCGCGTCGAATTGTGCAACAAAATAATTCTGGAGAGGGGACTATTGTCCTAAAAATGTCCTAACCTTAGTGGTTATGAAACAAAGGTGTATTGGACAAAATTCTGAATACTTCATAATATGATAATTACCCTGAATTTACTCTAAATTGGTGGGATCAAATGTGGCAGTACCTGTATGACCTGTATTAAAACATGTTTTTTTAGGTATAATTTCATTCAAACCGAGCCACATTTGGTCTTTTGTAATTTTTTTTCATTGCCATATACTAAGAGGACATGTTAATTTATTTCTTATCTATAAATCTATAATAAATTACTGAAACTGATGGCAAATTAGTGAGGCTAAAAACTTCTACGGATTTTTGTGTTGCGTAGAGTAAAGTTGTCCGCACCCCAATAAAACGTCCAATTTTGTTTTTGTTTACGTTAACGGTGTCAAATAATGTTAATTAGTTTAAAAAGCACTGAAAGCTCCCTGCGAGCTAAAACTTTTCACACCAACACAATACACTAATGTTGACATAGCCTGAAATAGGCCTTCTGTCCTGTCATTGGTGTGAAGATAATATGCCTGTAGTCTGGAATCTGGATCGGTCACTAGATACCTTAAAGCAATCACACAGTATTTATACCAGGGACTGTGTATGTACACCTAATTAGTCACACATCAATAATGTCAACTTTGGAGGTCAAGATTGCCAACATGAACATCTCATACCTATAGGGTCAGTCCATGTCAAAACAGACTGAGTGTACACCCACCCTCTTGGATTATGCTCTCCTTTGGCTCAGGGGTACCTTTCATGGACCCCTAGGTGAGGTCACAAGAAAAAATTCAAATTCAATTTCGTTTCGAATGGCGGGCCATCAAAGTTTGGCGACCTTGACCAAAATTGGGAATTTAAGGTGTCCAAATGACAAAGCGCTCTCTTTGAGAGGCATTTTCTTCTTAATTAAATCAGTTGTGACCCTCTTTTTGAATGTGGTCACTCACTGGCTGTGTCTGAAATGCCTAATGCCAAAAAAGATTGATTTGAATTTCGTTGGGATTTCAGAGGGGTCAAAATCAGCACTTCATACTGTTCAATCAAATTATCTTTGATTTGAAGGACCCATGATAATGCCACAGTGCACTTATAGGTCCTAATTATGTTCAGAATGGATTAACCATGTGCCAATGTCTATGAGCAATTCAAAAAAAGAAATTTCTAGACCCCTACAGAATTTTAGGCCCCCCTAAAGTGGTTCAGCCACAAATGGCGCTTAAAATCGGCAAATTTTGACACCTAATAACTTTAGGTGTACACCAGATATGAATTTCTAGTCTTTTGCATCTGAAAGAATGTAGTCTTATGTTACTAGGAACATAAGATTTGTCTTGTATTTTGTGTGTTTTGATACATTCAAAAAGGTCGTTGACCTATGAACATTTTTCGTCATAGCGCCCTCCTGAAAGGTCTGACACATAACAAACTATACATTTTGGAATCCTCATGACCATACGAGTAATTTGATATATTACTTGACATAATTGGGAGCATTCTGAAAATTTGACCCCATAACCTGTACTTTGCATGTGCATCGTTGCCAGGAAGTGCATTTTGACCCCTTTAAAATCCATACAGAGGATTAGAAAGTAGTTTTTCTTATTACTTGACTCAAGAGCAACTTGAAATATCAGGATAAATAATACAAATGGCTATAAAGGGATCAAAAATATAAAAAAAAAAAAAAACATCATACTAAAATTGGCAATTTGTACAGTATCCTGTATGCATGGTATGTTAGGCAAAAATGACTATTTTTGAAAGCGTCAACTTAATACTAAAACACAAAAATACAAAACAAATCTTATGTTCCTAGTAACATTAAACTACATTCTTTCAGATGCAAAAGACTAGAAATTCATATCTGGTGTACACCTAAAGTTATTAGGGGTCAAAATTTGCCGACTTTAAGTGCCATTTGTGGCTGAACCACTTTAGGGGTGGCCTAAAATTCTGTAGGGTCTAGAAATTTTTTTTTGAATTGCTCATAGACATTGGCATATGGTTAATCCATTCTGAACATAATTAGGACCTATAAGTGCACTGTGACATTATCATGGGTCCTTCAAAATCAAGATAATTTGATTGAACAGTACGAAGTGCTGATTTTGACCCCCTCTGAAATCCCAACGAAATTCCGGAATCTATCTTTTTTGGCATTAGGTATTTCAGACACAGCCAGTGAGTGACCACATTCAAAAAGAGGATCACAACTGATTAAATTAAGAAGAAAGTGCCCCTCAAAGAGAGCACTTTGTCATTTGGACCCCTTAAATTCACAATTTTGGTCGAGGTCGCCAAACTTTGATTTTCCGCCATTTGTAAACGAAATGGAATTTGAATTCTTTTCTTGTGACCTCACCTACCGATCCATGAAAGGTACCCCTGAGCCAAAGGAGAGCAAAATCCAAGAGGGTGGGTGTACACTCAATCTGTTTCGACATGGACTGACCCTATAGGGGCTGTTGGTGTAGCAAAGTGAGCAGGTATTGTGGTTTTATTGTTCTAATTATAATATGATCCAATTGCCTATTTGCCTTATCAAACCACTGAATTTTATTTACCATGCTATGTTATCAGCATTGTATGATCATAACTTTATTTGAAACAGAGATAAGGAAATGTGAATAAAATTGTTTCATCTGCACAGTAGTGTAGCCAAGACTTTTTCAGAGAGGGTGGGGGGAAGGCAAATTTTCATAGCCAACTATTGTCCAATTATCTCACGAAATACAATACTCAAAAACTGCACCAGCCTGAACAAGATATGGCAAGCCATCCGTCTCCATTTTGGCTTCCAAACAACAGGTGGCCACTTCCTAGAGTTCAACAATATTAGCCTTGGCCCTGATGAACGGCCAGAGGACTTGTACCAGCGTCTAGTTATAGCATTCACCGAAGACAACCTCATGCATGAAGGAGGCGGCATCAGTCACCATGACCAATTCATCGATGAAGATGAGGAGATTACGCCTACACTAGAAAACTTTGTAGTGTTAACGTGGTTGCGTCTTATAAACCCTGATCTGCCCCGATTAGTAAAGCAGCTGCACGGTACAGAGCTAAGATCCGCACCTTGGCTTCTATCAAAGCCGAAATTTCTCAAGCTCTGGATTCGCTCCTGGATGAGCTGAGCTCAAACGATGCTGCTCGCAGCATGCGCACTAGTAGTCAGAGTGGAACGATGCCTAAAGTGAAAGCTAAGAAATCCTTTGGTCAAGCCTGCCCTCTGTGTGAGCAAGCTGGTCGGCATGACCATGCGCATTTCTTAAGCGAGTGCTCGTACCTCCCTGAAAAGGACAGAAAATACCTGGCCCGCGCTCGTCAGCTTAACATCCAGATTTAGCATGCGCCTTTGTTGACCAATCTGACCTTAGTGCGCAGCCCAATGTTCAGACAGCGCTGCGAATTCATGTTGATCAGTCTCCTTATGTAGATGCATTCCACAAGCACCATGCGGTCCGCATCACCATTGACAGTGGATCCACTGGTAATCTCATTCGCGAAAACACTGTCCAACGATTAGGATGCCCCATTCATCAGAGTTCGCAGTCTGCCCGTCAAGCTGATGGGTCATCCCCTCTTAAGGTAGTTGGGGAAACAACCCTCACTTTTACTCGTGACAGACACTCCTTTGTCTTTAAAGGTCTAGTTGTTAGAGACCTTGACGAAGAAATCCTTGCAGGTATTCCCTTCATGAAATGCAATGATGTCGCAATTCGCCCTGCTAAGAACCCAATCATCTTGAAAGATGGTACAATTATCACTTATGGCGCCAACAAAAGCCCCAAATCCCAGCACACTGTTCGTCGTGCCCATATACTTCGTGGACCTTCTCAAAACACTACCATATGGCCAGGCTCATACGTTGAGGTAAATCTCCTGCAGACATCGTTGAATCAGATGCTACTTTTGCCATTGAGCCCGTGTTGATACCCCGCTCGGTAGGTTCCTACCGCCCAAACAAGCCTGGCCCAAGCCTGATGTAATCACAAGTATTGCAGGCAGGGTTCGCATTCCCAACAATACTGGTGTGCCACTTGTCATCAGAAAGCATGAACATCTTGGCCAGATACACACTGTTTATTCACCATCACTAACTTCTAAGCCATCACACACTGCTGCAGCAGCATCAGTCAATGTCCCAAAGCCCAGTTCACGGTTAACTACTCAGCTGCTGTTGCCCTTGACCCAGATGGTATACTTGGCACTTGTGAGCAATCCAACTTCCGCAGTCTTCTTGATGAGTACGATGAGGTTTTTGACCCTAGTTTCCCAGGTTACAATGGTGCTGTCGGCCCTTTCAAATCTGTGGTTAATATGGGACCGGTCCAACCCCCCAACGCAAAGGTCGTCTCCCATTGTATGCACAGGATAAACTCCATTGCAATCAAAGTTTGATCAGCTTGAAAAAGCAGGCGTCTTTGCTAGACCTGAAGATGTCGGTGTGTGTGTCGAATACCTTAACCCGTCCTTTCTTGTCAAGAAGCCTAATGGAGGCTTTCGTCTGGTTACTGCATTTGCTGATGTCGGTAGATATAGCAAGCCACAACCCTCTCTAATGCCCAATGTGGACTCAACATTGCGTTCAATTGCCAAATGGAAGTATTTGATTGCCACTGACTTGACTAGTGCTTTCTACCAAATCCCTTTATCCCATGAGTCCATGAAATACTGTGGTGTTGCAACTCCCTTTCGTGGGGTGCGTGTGTATACACGGTGTGCCATGGGTATGCCAGGTTCTGAAACAGCCCTTGAGAAACTGATGTGTCGTGTCCTTGGTGACCTCTTAGAGAAAGGTGTCGTAGCAAAACTCGCTGATGACTTGTACTGTGGTGGTAATACTGTGGATGAACTTGTTGAGAATTGGCGCCAAGTTTTGCAAGCTTTGTCTAAGTCTGGAGTTACGTCTTTCTGCTTCCAAAACAGTCATTTGCCCCCAAAAGACAGTAATTCTGGGTTGGATTTGGTCAAATGGAACCCTTTGTGCTAGCCCCCATAGCATCGCCACACTTTCCAGCTGCTCGCCTCCAAGCAAAGTTGGTGGCATGCGGTCCTTCATCGGTGCATACAAGGTTCTGGCCCGTGTCATTCAGAATTGTGCCAGTCTGGTAGCCCCATTAGATGATGCTATTGCAGGGCACCAATCAACTGAAGAGCTTACATGGTCTGATAGTCTGCATACTGCTTTTCACAAGGCTCAAGCAGCACTGTCTTCCGCTAGGGCAGTCACACTTCCCCATCCCAATGATCAGCTTTGGATCATTACTGATGGATCCGTGAAGAAACATAGCATTGGGTCGACATTGTATATTTCCGCAATGACAAACTCTTCCTCGCCGGGTTCTTCAGTGCTAAATTGCGTGATCGACAGCCAACATGGTTACCCTGTGAAATTGAGGCGCTGTATATTTCTGCCTCCACCAAGCACTTCAGTCCCTATGTTATTCAGTCCAAACACAAGACATGTATCCTCACTGACAGCAAACCTTGTGTGCAGGCATATGAAAAGCTCTGCCGGGGTGAGTTTTCAGCCAGTCCTCGCATGTCCACATTCCTCTCCACTGTCAGTCGTTTCCAAGCATCTGTTCGTCATCTTGCAGGATCAGCTAACACCCCTCAGACTTTGCTAGTCGTAATGCCCCTGACTGCACTGAGCCCACTTGTCAAATATGCTCCTTTATCAAGCGTGAAGAGGAAGCAACTGTCCTTCGTGTTTCCGCGACATGACATTCTGTCCGGGAAAGCTAAGCTCCCTTTGCCAGCAAAGCAGCCTGGCATGCTATTCAGCAGGAATGCCCGGATCTCATGCGAACACATGCTCATCTAGTTCAGGGCACTCGCCCTTCAAAGAAAGCTACTTCTGTTAACGATGTGAAGCGCTATTTGCAGGTTGCATCTATCGCTAGAGATGGCCTACTTGTTGTTCGTCGTGATCAACCATTGTCCCCAACTCGCGATTGTATTGTTGTTCCCAGACAGGTCTTAAATGGTCTTCTCACTGCCCTGCACATCCAACTTGACCATCCCTCCAAACATCAGCTCAGTTTGGTGACCCAGCGTTACTTTTATGCTCTTGATATGGACAAGGCTATTGATCAAGTGACATCAACTTGTCACCAGTGTGCTTCTCTGTCCAATGCCCCTAAGGCATTGATTGAGCAGTCCTCAAGCGACCCTCCCGATGCAGTTGGCATTTCTTTTGCAGCTGATATCCTGAAGCGTAGCCGCCAGCTAGTGCTTGTGCTGCGCGAAACCTCAACGTCCTACACAGCTTCTTGCATTGTCGAGAATGAACAACATGGCACATTGCGTGATGCCCTGATTCAATTGTGCATTGAACTTCTTCCACTTGATGGCCCCCCTGCAGTCATTCGTACTGACCCAGCACCAGGGTTTGTTCGACTCGCCAATGACAAACTTCTCACACGTTACCATCTATCGGTTGAGATCGGTCGTATTAAAAATAATAACAAGAATCCTGTTGCTGAGAAAGCCATTCGTGAGCTTGAAGATGAGTTGCTCAGACAAGATTCTACAGGTGGTCCGGCTACAGCATTATCACTTGCCATTGCTACTGCAGCCCTTAATACTCGCATCAGATCCCGAGGTCTTTCAGCCCGTGAGATGTGGTTTCAGCGAGACCAGTTTACCAATGAGCAGGTTCCTTTCACTGATTGTCAAATGATTCAGGCCCAGCATGCCTTGCGAAAAGCCAACCACCCACACAGTGCTCATTCAAAGGCCCCATTAGCCTCTGTCTCCCCAGCAGCAGAGTTGGAGGTTGGTGATCTTGTCTACCTCTACTCAGATCGCAAGAAATCTCATGCTAGAGATCGCTACTTAGTCACTACTATCGAAGGCCCATGGTGCAACATCCATAAATTTGTGGGTTCTCAGCTTCGAATACTTCTTATCGTATCAAGAAATCTGAGTGCTTTAAGGTCCAGTATTATCCTGACCTGGATTCTCGTCCCTTTCCCAAGTCGTCTCCACCCACCGAGGATTCCGAGTTTGTTGAAGTGGTCCCTGAATGTACTCCTCCAGAGCCTCCTTTCATACCTGGCGAGTTGTCCACACCTGCTACTTGTGACCCCCTGCCCAGGAATGCTAATCACTCGCACCCCAGTTCTGAGTCAGATCCTCGCAATCCCTTGCGCGATAGCCGTCATAGCTCCAGCAATACCTCCGGTTTGGTTGCACAGTCTAATCCATGTACCGGTAACAGCAGTGAGGTTAGTGAAAGTATCCCCAAGCTAGTATGGTTGGCCCTGAGATCATGCCACCATTGCTCACACAAAGGCGTTCAGCGCGCCCTCACAAACTTCCTGAGCACCTGAAAGACTATGTGTTAAACTAAATGGACAGGCCACTGTGTACTATGACATTTTAATCCATCACCGGTGTCCTCCTATGGTCACTTCATTGAACTTTGAACTGATTTACGTACGTCATTTGGAATTCTAAAAGAAAACTCTGGAACTGACGTTTACTTCTTTGAACTTTGAACCATTTTACATTCATGTTGAATGTCAGTTTGTCATTGCAGACAAAAAGACTCTTGAACTGTTGATGTTATTGACTGTTGGCACATTGCCTATTTTGAGTGTTCTAACCAACAGTGTCTTCATTCACATAAGCTGTTAGATTGGTTTCTGCAAGTCAGTTGTTAGTACCGTAGTAGTTGTTTAGTAGTGTTATCCTCACTTCCTTGTGAGGAAAGTGATCTTGTTTTTTTTTTTCTTTTAAAAAAAGAGAGAAAGACAGTAGCGTACGCAGGAATTTTTAAAGGGGGGTGTGATGCCCGGGTGTGATGATTTAAAAAAAAAGTTAAAAATGGCCGCGACGCCAGGGGGGGGTGTCTGAGGGGGGATGTACCCCCCCCCCTCAGAAGTAAGAAACTTTTGCAAAATGAATACCTAATTGAAGAGATTTGGTGGACCATTTTAGCACTATTAGTGTGTAAAATTTTAGTCTGAAAAAGCCGAAAAATTGTGAAATGACGGACCATGAAGCCTTTCGTGAACAAGTTTACCCTTTAATCATGTTAATTGTAGGCCTATAAATTTTGTAAAACACAAATTGGTAAATGTCGAAAGCAGAAGCGAAAATGGTAACTTGTTTATCCACTATGTAGTGGGGTGTCTGAGCCCCTCAGAAGTAAGAAACTTTTGCAAAATGAAGACCTAATTGAAGCGATTTGCTGGACATTTTGGCACTATTAGTGTGTAAAATTTTAGTCTGAAAAAGCCGAAAAATTGTGAAATGACGGACCATGAAGCCTTTCGTGAACAAGTTTACCCTTTAATCATGTTAATTGTAGGCCTATAAATTTTGTAAAACACAAATTGGTAAATGTCGAAAGCAGAAGCGAAAATGGTAACTTGTTTATCCACTATGTAGTGGGGTGTCTGAGCCCCTCAGAAGTAAGAAACTTTTGCAAAATGAAGACCTAATTGAAGCGATTTTGTTGGACATTTTGGCACTATTAGTGTGTAAAATTTTAGTTTCAAAAAGCCGAAAACGTATGAAATGACGGTCTATGAAGCCTTACAAGTTTTCCCTTCTCAGAAATTTAGCAAAATGCAGGTCCAATTGAAGCCATTTGGTGCATAATTTTTACGCTATTTCAATGCAAAATACTGTCTAATTATGCTTTATTTTCTTTTGAAAAGCGATTAGATTTGGATTACAAAGTAAAAATCATCTGAAGTACATTATGCTTGCGTACTTGCACCGTGTTTTGACAGAAAAAAATTGCAAAAGGCAGCTGATAACATGGCGCAAATATGCGATGTAAGAGATGCAGTTTTTTAAGCGTGATGATGGGGTTGATAATTATAATTTTCAAGTACATTGCTGGGGTAGGCTTAAGGGTGTGGGGTGTGATGATGTAGGGTGGGTGTGGGGTGTTGACATGTATTAACAATATAACATATTTACGTATGTTGCCGGTCAATACCGGGTATAGGGGTGAGATAATTTGTGTGGGAGTTGTTAAGGCATCTATAGGCCTATGATTGTGATAATATGTCCCCTATGCCTTGTTCATCTCCCCCTCCCCCCCCTCTCTCTCCCTCCATCTCTCCCTCTCACTCTCTCCCTCCATCTCTCCCTCCTTCTCTCTCTCTCTCTCTTTCTTTGTCTGTTCTTTTTCCCCATTTTTTGGACATATCCAAGGGGGTGTTTCACACACGTAACACCCCCCCTGCGTACGCCAATGGAGAAAGAGGTAGTTACGCCAGTTGATTCATAGTTGTGTGCCCTTAAGGTGCACTGAGCCTGGATGAGCTCTCTCTCTCTGTCTCTGCACTCGTGGAAGCTACATGTGCCTGGTTGTGATTATCACATTAGATTAATCCCTAATCCTTTTATTGGTGCTAGGTCAGCCAGCATACCACAGGGGGGCCAAGAGGGAAGTGAATAAAATTGTGTTCATCTCGATCATGATCTAATTGCAATTTCAAGCCATTGATTTATATGGAAAAGATACTAAATATTGTATTTCTAAATGATAATCTCCTCTCATACCATTAATCACATTAAATAAAACATTTACATGTACACAAAATATACAAAATTTACCATCCGCGAAAGACTCGGACCCGCGAAAGACGGATGACCGCTAGTAGGACAAAATTTTGAAAACTTTACAATATGATAATTTTACAATATATGATAAGCTGGCGGCGCCTGTATAATCTGTATTAATAAATAAAAATAACCGACATTTGGTCTTTATATTGCATGACACATAAAAGAATATTAATTGAGACAAACATGGTTTTGATGTCTTCTCCTGTAGATATAACAGTATTACTGCAATCCACACATGATAACAATTTCCAGACTATTGCCCATACTTCCCTGCCTGTTTAACTATTTTATGACCTGCCCATCATGACAGATGGAAAAGCCCTTTGCCAATCGAATCAATTTGTATTGGCCCTGTTTGCAAATGTCACATGAGAGTTAGTTTGAGACTATTGCTGAGAATGTGTAGTTTGTTCAGAGACCCCAATATAGGTACCAGTGAAATAATTGTGTAAAATCTGTGTGAATAAATCCAACTTCATTGCAAGAGCAAACAATCTCAAGCCATTGATCAAATTGCACTCTTATTTGATATCGCCAGGATCCATCCAAGTGTCCGGCCACCGACCGCTCACATGTTGACCCAGGCCAGTCAGAACTAACAGAAGCAGATGCTCGGATAGTCCTTCTATAATTCATGGATGCACAGACACCTGTCCAGCAAAATCAAAGGCATGTTGCTAGAGATTGACAACGCCGAGTTAATTTGCATGTTTGAATCCAGCGACTCACTTAACGCAAAGGTAATAGGGTGAATTCCTTGGCTAGCTTGTAGAATAATATAGTGTATTTTTGCAGCGTATGTCTTTTAAGTCTTCTGTTCAATCTTGTTCCTTAAAGGCCCATTCAGTGATCCCAGAGTAAGTGTGAAAAGATAAGGGCAGTTAGTCGGCACGCTCTCGGCACAACCATGTGAAGGCACGTATGTCACTGCTACACTCGCAGAAGATGTAGTCATCATGCAGGGACAGGCGATTTGCGCGGTAAAAAATAGCAAATTTGTGCGGAACTCTTTTTTTCAGTGCAAATCCATGCTCATAGGAAAAAAAATGGCCAATTGCGCGGAAAAAAAAGTTCTGCGTAAATCACCTGTCCCTGGTCATCATCTACACATGTTGTATTTCACTAGCCCGTTTTGATGTGTTGGTCCTGTTTATATGCAGACTTGTGTTTAAAAAGCCTTTTTATCGCAAGAGTTTGATTTCCTGAGACAGTTCAATTTGCATTTTGGTGCCTTAGTTTTTCCAACAGCTACCAACCCAGCTTTCCAGATGATGGCAGCAGGTTGTCAACAATATGCCAACCCACATAGTACAGCTCCTACTGCTGCTCCAGTGCACACCAAACACCCATCAAGAAATCTTCCACCAGTCCAGTTGGCTCCTGATGCTCAGATAATGGCCAGTAAGTATAGCGAAAGTACTTGGAATTTTAAGAACAAGAGGCTTGTGCTAATTGTGTACCCAAAATTATCTTTACTGTCATTAATTAGGGGACATACTATTTTATTTCATATGCACGTATGTTTGAGATGGACATTTTATTTTTGAAAAGACCATACATGCAATATTTCATATTGCCCCCTCTCGAAAACTATAGTGCATTGCATACGTACTTGCTCAATTAGCATTTTGTGCAAAATTTATTACATATTTAATCGATGCCGTTCTTTTTTATGGACCTTTTCATTTTGCATGTAAAGTCTATGAGGATTAATATTAGAGAAAGCTGGAAAGGGCTCTATAGCCCCATTTTAGGCACTTAAATGCTCATAAAAAAGAACCGGACCAAATTGTGTAACAAAATTTGCATCGCATGCTAATTATGATCAAGTACAAATATAGTTAAATAGTTCTGGAGAGGGGCTGTAGCTAAAACAAAAAATGTCCTTACCTTAGTGGTTATGAAACAAAGATGTATTGGACAAAATTCTGAATACTTCATAATATAATTACTCTGAATTTACTCTAAATTGGTGAGCACAAATGTGGCAGTACCTGCATGATCTGTATTTAAAAAAAACCCAAAACATGTTTTGTTTAGGTATAATTTCATTGAAACTGAGCCACATTTGGTCTTTGTAATTTTTTTTTTTCATTGTCATATAATAAGGACATGCAACTTATGGGACAAAAATTCTGAAAACTTTACAATATGATTTGCAAATAGATTCATCAGGATTGTCCATTAAAATTATATTAAAATGTTCTCAAACAAATCCAAATAAAGGTGATGTTAACATACCTCAATGACGTTTCGTGCTGTATACACAGCACTTTCTCAAATTGAATGACCAGCTTTGACCTTTGATGTCGGCTGCTTCCTGTTGGTCATTGAGGTATGTTAACATCAACTATATTTGGATTTGTTTGAGAACATTTTAATATAATTCACAATATGATAATTTACTCTGAATTGTTGAGAACAAATGTGGCGGTGCCTGTATAATCTGTATTAATAAATAAAAATGACCCACATTTGGTGTTGATAATATTGCATGACACATAAGATTATACCTCATAGATTACTGTCATCTGATTGGATGAATGTGCAGTCATTGAATTAACTATGCCCTCAAAATGAACTATGGACCGGTCCATGGAAATGAACTATGGACCAATCACATGCGTCCCGATCAAACTGTGCAATCGCAACATCCACATATCCATTCGGTATATAAAACAAATATTGACTGCTTTAATTGAGACATGGTTAGGATTATAGGCACAAGGTGATCTCAAAACCATGCTATGACCCGAGGCACATAGCAGTCAATATTTGTATAATATTAATTGAGACAAACATGGTTTTGATGTCTTCTCCTGTAGATATAACAGTATCACTCACCCAACAGCCAATGCAAGCAAGGCTATACCAGGACCAGCCATCACTGCTGCTGCGGCCGCCGCCATCACTGCAGCACAGAGCCAGCACGCTGGATTTAAGTATGCTGCTGCAGCCCATAACACCTAGAACCTGCCTCAACTGGGTGCATCAGGTGTGCCTCGGGTAAGTAACGAATGGTGACTTGCCATTCTTGTTTAAATCCATACACCTCCTACGGAAGACATGCATAGTCTTAACCTCCCACAAGAGGGGTGTAAATATAAGGGTCACTCATTTAGATAATCCTATATAAAATTCCATGTGTGGAAGATGTAAGTCATGGCATAGGGGTATATGGATTTCAGCATATAGCCCAATGGTGTACTCAACCTTCATTTGTTTATTTTTGCTGGAGAGATTGTCATATTATAGGCTGGAGTCTATAGGCTGGAATCAAGCAGGCAATGTTTCCTCTGTACACCGATTTCTGGAAAACATGTACGAGAGACTATAGAATAATCTGCATTTTCTGTATGACAAGGCATTATGTAGATTACCCTATATTTTCTGATTAATGCCCCCCGCCCCCACTGTGTAGATAAGCCTACCTACAATCCACACATTTTATTGGTAATTGCCAAAACTGACATCACAAATTAAGTCTACCGGAAGTCATTGATCCTAAATTCACAAACTCTTTTCGAAAAATGTCATGCCTAACTTTTGAACCTTAGTGAAACAAATAACGGCAAGTAAAGCATATAGCAGTTGAATTCTCTTTTTGTATAACTATTTCCAGACTATTTTTACACATACTTCCCTGCCCCTTTAACTATTTTATGACCTGCCCATCATGACAGATGGAAAAAGCCCTTTGCCAACCAGAGGAATCAATTTGTATTGGCCCTGTTTGCAAATGTCACATGAGAGTTTGAGAATGTGTGGTTTGTTCAAAGACCCCAATATAGGAACCAGTGAGATAATTGTGTAAAATCTGTTTGAATAAATCCAACTCCATTGCACGAGCAAACAATCTCAAGCCATTGATCAGATTGCACTCTTATTTGATTATATCGCCAGGATCCATCCAAGTGTCCGACCACCATCAGGAGCCACCGACCACTCGCATGTTGGCCCAGGCCAGTCAGAATGAACAGAAGCAGATGCTCGGATAGTGCTTCTACTCCATCATCCATGGGATGCACAGACACCTGTTTAGCAAAATCAAAGGCATGTTGCTAGAGATTAACAATGCCCGCTGAGTTGGTTCACATGTTAGAATCCAGCAACTTGCATAATGCAAAGGTAAGGGTGAATTCCTTGGCTAGCTTGTAGAATAATATAATACAGTGTATTTCTGCAGCGTATGTCTTTTAAGAGTCTTGTGTTCAATCTTGTTCCTTAAAGGCCCATTCAGTGATCCCAGAGTAAGTGTGAAAAGATGTAAAGCAGCATGTCTGATATTGGAACATGAGGATAAAAGAATGCCTTGCCTTTTCCAAAGTAAAGAAACTGAATTAGTTCAATTGATAAAAACTTGGAAACATTGTGCTCTTAAATTTATATTGTCAGTGTGAAAGGAAAGAACCCATTCTCAACTTTTACAAGAACTCAAGTAGACACTTGCAGATAACGCTGGAACAGGATTTACTTAAATATGCAAACACACTTATTTATGCATTCCCAATGCCTATAAAATCTTCAGTCATTATGGCCAGATAGAAGTATAAATAGGTAAGCGGTGGGCATTACAGAGGGTGTTGCCGAAGCGTTACCAGCTAATGTAGCCCAATTACTGTAGGATCGGATGAGATACAGAGTTGCCAATGCTGAATCTTATTTGCAATATTGGGTGACCGGACAGTTGTTCACTGCATTGGCTGCACTTTTTGGTGTTTCGGTTTTTTATTCATTTCTCTTTTTCTGCATCAATCTCTACTACAATTCAAATATACTGCGCCATTAAAGTATCCTTACACTTGGAAAAATAATCACAATTTCAAAACTGAACAATGTCAAATGCTTGTAACTTTGCTTCTTGAAGTCACATGGATTCAATGTGGTGTCATAATGTGCAGGATTCGATAGTGCATCTATTAAAAAACAAATTTACCCCAATATTGTTCAGTTTGGAAAGTTGCCAAGTGTAAGGATACTTAATTGGTGCAGTATACAAAAGGTGTCATCATTAGCATGCAAAGTACATATCCTGAAAGTTTCACTGCACAAAAGTACAGCATATGTCTGCTTTTCTGGTGACAACTAACACACATCGACAATATGAAAATGTGGATTGGTTGTTCTCTCCCAACCACACAATAATACTGAATTGAGGGGCATTTTAATAGCAAAAACCAACCATTTGGTTGCACCCAAAATTCCAACAATAAACAAGGATCAATTTCGCAAAGATGTGCTTACCTTGATGTCAGTCCCGAACTCATTAGGTCTCATAAGAACGCTTTTATAGCATTTATATGTTATGAATTATGATTGTTTTGGACTTTGAATGGGTTGAAGGACTTTTGGACATGACTGTGAAATCGCCCCTGGTGGTTATAGTGAATTTTATAGAATGAAGTACTGAAAGACTTGGTCTACAAGCGGTGATATGCAAGCAGTAAAATATCCTATTTTTGTTTTTCATCCATCTTGACTACAGGTTGATGAAGCTGTGATGTTGAGGTACTGAAGGTGCGTCAATTTAAGCCAAGGAAAGTGGTAAAGTCTGGACCATTGATGAAAACGTAAGAGATGAGATATCCAAAAAACAAAAAATATAAATTTTAGCATACAGCTGGTTGATCATTTGCAGGATCTGTGCCGCACATGATGCTGCTAAATATTGTGATCATTTATCATACAGCAACATTATGCCCTGTTTGCAAATGTCACATGAGAGTTTGACATTTAAAAAATTTATTTGACATTTGACTTGCTAGGCCAGATAGTGGACTCTCTTATCATACTTAGTACCCCTAGGCATACTGTGTACTATAGTGTTTGTGCAAAAATTGCCCATATAGGCATGCTTTCTTTCTAGCTCATGAGCCAGCTGACCCAACTAAATTCTGAGGGAGTCTGGTATAATTATGACACCACTACCACTACCACATGGGTCCTGTCATGAATAGAGAAAAAGCAAGGAGGAAACCTTGATCAAGGCTAGTAAATACTTTGGCTTGGAATATGGGAGTAATCTTTGACAGCAATCTTACAGTATATATATAGTGCAATTTGAGATTGGTCAGATTCACAAGTACCTGGATCAAGTAACAGAGGCAAAGCATGTCTATGCCCCAGGGAGGGCACTCGACTTTGGAAGAGACGGGGATGTGCGAACAGCTAGGGGTCTTTCAGTGAGAGCCTAGACACCTCTGCCTAGACACCAAAAAATGGGGTCTTTCGGTGAGAAGGCCCTCCACAAGGGGGTCTTTTCGTGAGACAAAAAAAGGGGATCTTTCTGTAAGACTGGGAACATTTTGGGTCAAAGTTGATACAAATTTAATTTGAAATTTTTTGAAAAATTTAAAGAAATAATGGAAAAGGGTCATTCAGTGAGAGATTATCAGAAATTTGTTCAAAGTTCGTGAAAAATGGGGGTATTTTGCCGCACATCCCCATTTTTTAAGGTCTGGTACTTAATACTTTGTTGGAACCAGTGAAAACATCTACACCATCATATGCTTGATATCAAATGAATACCTGAGTGGAAGAAGGGCCCAACTCCATCAACACTTTTTTTCAGATACTAACAAAAAACACACTATTTGGAAAGGTTTTAAGAGACAGACTGTTTTATCTTGAGGGGACCTTGAGTACTGGTACATGAACATATGTTATAATGTATGTTGCAATGGCAACGGTACAGGTCTTTTAAGATATGATAAACCCATTTTGGTAAAATGGAGTTGGGCCATTCTTCCACTCAGGTATTCAAATGTGTTTTTGATTTGTATTGCTCTATGTGAGGCACACTGACTGGCTCCCTGTCAGTGGGCCTGTCAGTGGGCCTCACTATCTGCATGTTATACTGAGCTTTTTGACCCACTTTTTTCAGGGTACAAAATACATCATAATCTGATCCACCGTTACCCAGCATGTTTCTACTGAGATCAGAAAGCTGGTCTCGCATGATGCACGGCATTTTTTACTGTAAACTGGAAGTACGGAAAACAGATTCAGCGCCTCAACGGTATTATTCTAAATGTTATGTCCAAGCATGGCAGCTCATGGCGTTTCAAGCACAATTTAGTGTTTTCGGTAATCCCAGGTAATAGTAATTGACTATTATGATAATTACGGGGACATATTTAACTTCATCAAGTAAAGTCTTATAGGCATACATTTTAATTTGTCATGTGAGTCACACATGCTGCCAGTTTACAGGCTTAGTAATAATCAGAAAGAAGAACCTACCGGTACTACATTAGGCCATCGAGCTATTAATAGAAGTAGAATCCACGAACCTAGTTCCCTTTGTACTATGATCGTTATGAGTCGATACTGAGCAATCAGGTATGAATGGTGCACTATCGATTTGCTAAGCTTCTTATCTATTGAGCTTGGCCAGTTATGAACCACCGTTAACGCGACTTCTACGCAGAATGACATCATTTTTACCCACAAAGCATTGTGGCTGTGACCATACACAAAGGAAAACAATTTACTTCTGGTAATTTTATAACGCCAATATTTCTTATGGCCAAGCTTGGCGGATCGTAGAAACAACATTGCTAGTCTTGGAAAACCTTTCCAAATCATTTCCACTAGTTTAAAAGTCCCGCAGACACCCGCCAGTATTACTAATCATGATCAGAAAAAATACATAAATTCACCGTAACTTTGGAAGGGAATGAGGGAATTCGATCAGTAAATCAACTTGAACTTGGAAACACAATGACACAATCGAAGATCATGTGACCGATGCAAAAGGGCACTAATACCATCCATTTCCAGTACGGGTCACCTGGGGGTCGGTTTAAATTAAATTTTAAAATAGATGATCGATATTGGCGCATAAAAATCATAAACATCAAATGCCGTGTTTGAGGGACTGCACTGATTAAATCCATTCAAGTGATGACTCGCGTTGAATAGCGTAATCGGCTTAACCCTATTGAGTGGATTATGATTTTTCTGTGGAATCTCCTTCTATTAGTAGCTCGATGATTAGGCCTACTTAATAACTGAGTAGAATATAGAATTAATTTAGCCATCACACATGACATTGGATCCTCCGCGATACATTGCTGACATGTTGACAATATATGAGCCTCCGAGGACATTAAGATCATCGACTTCGGGAGGTAATCTGCTTAAGCCTCCATCCGTCAGAACCATCAAGACGGCAACATATGGAGACCGTGCTTTCACATCCGCAGCACCCAAGTTGTGGAATACGCTGCCATCAAACATTTGCGCTACAGACTCACTCGCGAAATTCAAATCGCTGCTCAAGACACACCTCTTTGACTTGCCAGACGACTGAGAACTTGTTCCTGATCTTGCCAAAAACTTGTGCATTGCGTATGATGATTACTATTTTATGATGTGTATGTTTTTCTGCTGAGGATTTGATGTCACTCATTCATGCGTTTTCTGGTTGCATTTTGTGCTTTTCGCTTTCTGTCACGGTATAGCACTGTTTTTGCGCACGCTCCATATCGTGTTTGCCTTCAGATTCTCCTCTCCTCCTTCCGGATTGAGCGACATCGAATTCCTGCATGGTTATTTATCTGGTTTCTTTAATGTATTTTTCATGCGTATATTCATCTCTTTTAAGAGTTAACTAATTTTTGTACATACATTTGGTCTTTTAACTAGTATTTTAATCACGTCTTGTAATATATATAGTTGTATAATTTAAGTTGTATGAAGTTGTAAGTTAAGTATTTTAGTATATTCTCTGTAAAGCGCCTTGAGGTGTTTCGTAAGGCGCTATATAAATGCAGTTTTGTTGTTGTTGTTGTTGATCCTTACCTGGCAACCGATCACACGACTCATTTCTACTGAGCAGATTACTCGGCATGATCCACTTCAAGAGGTGGATCAAGGCGAGCACATGACCCAGCATGACACGGCAACCAATTACCAGTATCATTTCTACTGGGCTTGTTACCCGGCACCGCACAGAATTTGACCCTCAGTAGAAACACGCTGATTGTTTGGTCTGTGTGCACGCTGTCACTTCCTGGTTTGGGAAGAGGCTGGGTGCACTCATTCTGACCATCTATCTGATTATTATGTACATGTACTGTAATTATTATTAGCCGGTTGATAATTGTGCTATGTTATTTTTACGCAAGGTATTGAGATATATATATATGTTGACGGGTCTCACATCTCTCTTGGTGTGTCTGCACGCAGTCCATTCTTGGTGTAGGAAGTGGCTGGTGCACTCATCATCTTGCCATCTTCTTATTGTTTCAAATATAATTAGAATTTATTTATCGATATGAATGTTGTGCTATTTCAGCATGGTTATGTGAGGTGGACCGGCTGTTTTTGGGCTATATCGGTGGGCCTCTCATACACATTATGGTGCTTATAATATGTCATGTTAGTAGAGGTGTGTGGTCATTTTTTTATTATGTACTGTAAAGTATTATATTATTGGCTGAATGATTGTGCTATATTATTTTTATGTGAGTTATTGAGATATGTACTGAATTACATTTTGTTTTTCTGCTTTAAGTACAAAATTTAATATTATTGGAGTGTATATTGTGACAGCGTGTGCATGTTATAATAATGTTGTATATCGATCAACGATGATCTCATCTCTAAGAAAAGGCTCATTATTGCAATGCAATTGTCACTGAAAGAAGCATACAAATGTGTTACCTATACAAATATGCGGATGAGTCGCTACAGTAAACCGTACACTACTAGTGAGTCTCTGTTGTACTCATGTAGGGGTGGGCGTGCAGGGGGTGTTTGTGTGTGGTGGGCTGGGGTGGTGGGGTATTTGCATGTGTGTGGACTATATAATAATAGGTTCAATGCCTTTCAGTGCTTAGTTTAAATTTGTAATTAATGTACAGAAATTTATTGACATGGCAGAATCCATGCATCTTGCAAGGGAACATGAGCAAGTTCAAATGAATTTGGCAAAATTGCATTAACATGACTAAAAAGTTTCATTCAACAAAATTGCATAAAAATGTATTACTTATAGGACTTGTTGCATATTCCCTTGTAACATGGGCCTATGGAATAATTATTTTATGATAAGCCTATAATATATAATCATTGTTAACCAATTAATTTTTACTAACAACATAGTATAATAATTGACCAATCCCTTATGTCATTTACACTAGATGTATTGTAAAGATTTGTGACAAAGAATATCTTTTAATGAATTAATTGATTAGGCATGATTATATGAAGTAGAATATAATTGTTTTGAATGCAATGGAAATAGCATTCCGGCAGTATTTTATAGCTATACCCACGAAAATAATAGGCAATCATATAGACCACTTGGCATGTGACGTCATTGCCCGGCAGTATGCGCGCGCATTATGGCAATTTCCATTGTTCTTTGCCCTGCAGTGTGCGTGACGCATCGTAGTTTGCTAAAGGCACATGCATTTTAAATCGCCGCCACATTTCATATAGTACAAGAAAGCCATTGAACAGTGTAGCGGCTCGTTCAGGCATATCGATAGACGAGTCCCTCGCCTTTGTTGATAAACAGTGATGTCAAGTGGTCTATACTATTGTTTTGACTTATTCCTTATTTCACCAAATATTTCAATATGCTGAAATTTTTGACTTGACATGAATGTGAGGACCAAAACCTGAAAATGTGGTGGCCATATATATATACCTATTTTGGTTTGTATTTTTTTAGCCAAAATATGTAATTAGATGCATATTTTTTAATTGATTCAGACAATCCTGGAAAAAAAAGTTGGCACACTTTGAAAAGGCAAGTGAAACATGCATGACATATATGTGAAGCACAGACTGTCCATGTATCTCATCCTTCCCTGCTCCTTATCTTTTAATGTTGGAGGGTCTCATAGACCGGTTGACAACATGACTCGGGCCTACATTAATGTGGGGAGCAGGAGCAGAGATATACCAAAAGACAGGTATGCCAACCATTTTCTCCAGGATTGTAGGTCAACAAAGGGCTCCACCTACCCACCCACCTTAAGGACTCCCATTCAATCCAGAGCCTTTATTATTGTTTTCATTCCAAATAAATAAACAACAAATGTTAGTAATTTGGGCATGTCTTGACAGAAAAGTTGGTTAATGGAAGGTGCTTCTGCTACCCGTGGTTCGATTCCACACCCAACAGTCACTCTGCATAATGCCTATTCAAAATTACAGCCCCTCTACATAACAGTGGGTGGAAGGTGGGGTTCCATCCAGCCTCCAGTATTTTGGCAAAATCTTGAAGGAAAAAAAACCCAGCCAAACTCAATTGTTAGACACTACAGCCTTTCCGCCATCTCCAGCCACCCCCCTCAGCTCATCTAGGATCCGCCCCTACATAACAGCGGTGTCATATTGTGTGATGCGAAGGATAGAAACTGATTAAATCTAGACACCAGTTTATTTTGAACTTGAATGGGAACCTAATTTAAAGCCATATTGTAACATTTGCAAAATTATGTTTTTTAAATTACACAATTATATTAGGCCAAAAAAAAAAGGTTTGTCTCATAGCTCACAAGAAATTTAAAAACAAATGCGAAATGCGATTTTTTTATTTTTTTTTTATTCCCGACTTTTTTCATGGTATTTTGAGAAAAAAGTCTGATTTTCGCCGATTTTTTATGGAAAAAACTATAAAAAAAAAAAATTTTGAAATAAAAAAAATGTCCGCATTTCTTTTTTTGTCAAATCGTGCAATTTTACAAACGCGTGTGCAAGCTTTGAGACAAACCTTTTTTTTTTGCCTTATATTTTATTAAACTAACATACCCTTAAGACTCCAAATGCTGTAGTTTTGTCAAAATCCGAGCTTTCGAATAAAAAGCAGGAACAGTCATTTTATGGCAAAGAAATACTTATCTATTTTGTATGGAAATGTTACAATATGGCTTTAATAAGGAATATGCGGAAAAAGAAGGGCTCGGCTAACCGGTTTTAAATGCGCACAATGTACATACATATTGTAGCCCAAATCTGGAACTTTCCCTGTCCACATACACCTATTTTGGCATGTTAATTCCAATATTTTGGCGTGTTAACTAGAGTTTAGTTGGTGCATTACTAGCGTGCTGCACTTTCATAATAAGCAATGACAAGATCAGTCATGAACGCTTGGCTTTTTACGCATCGTTATTTGGTTTTGAAAACACGGCTTCAAAAAATCGAGATTGGAAGGGGTTTACGCTTCTTTAGGCTACTGGGCGCTCTATTGGGGGCATTGACATAACATCCCGTCATGCATATTTATATTGACATATCTTTCCGTCATATTTATATTTATATTGACATATCTTCCTATCATCCCAAATTTAGCAGATGACTCATAGCAAATTGATGGGAATCAGTGAAACTGAACCGTTACATAACATTGCATCTTCAATATCATTTGCCTATCACTTTTTCTTTTTTTGCCCACACCTATTTTATTGGTTTGGGTATGCAGAAACGAGCGGCCTTTTCTCACAGCTGGTCAAATTCTTCCAAGTTCACGGGTGCGGAAAATTCATCTCCGCGAAATCATAATTAAATAATCTTATTAGCGTGTCCAAGCGCAGAGGGTCAGATGCGTCAGCTCGAGCCAATAGCTGACGCAGTGACAAGCAGAATCGTTGAATTCAGCTAGGTCCTCATGTGTGCAACTGCAATGTTGCCCCATCTGTGGGCAGACCAACAGGTGTTCCATAGTCTGTGGAACCATTCCACACTCACAGGTAGTGTTTTGTCCTTCTAGTAGGAAGCACCATTTCTGCAAAGCGACCTTGCACCTTCCGACCCATCTTAGTCTGTTGAGACACCGCTAGGCCATGTGGAATCAGCTCCAGGTGGTAGCTGCTCACTGGGTTGCAGTCCCATAGCTGGTGGATTGGAAGATCTCTCTTTCCACAGGGTGAGTCTTTCCGCTTCCTTGCAGACTGTCCCAAGAGGATGAATTTTGCAGAGGAAGCTTCCTCTGGATCTAAGGTGTTTGGGTGCAGCAGTCTGGTTGAACATGGGGTGCTTCATATCAGTGGTCTGACGCTCACACTCTTGCATGCTGGTCACTTGTCATCGTACATCTGGAGGGGCTATAGCAGCTAAGGTGTAGAGACTCTCCGTTGGTGTTGATCGGAGGCATCCAGTGATAAGTCGACAGCATGAGTTGAGTGCTGGGCCCACCTTCTTAGCATGAGTTGATCTTCCCCATACTGGGCAGGCACATTCAGCACTAGAGTAGCATAAGGCCAAGGCTGTTGATCTGAGAGTGTCTGGACAAGCTCCCCATCTGGATCCAGTGCGTTTGTTCAAAATGTTGTTTCGTGAACAAACTTTGCTCCTTGTCTTCTCAATGTGGCGCTTGTATGAGAGTGTATGGTCGAGAATGACTCCCAGATATACGGGTGTTTCACAGTGCTCTAGTGTGGTTCCAGACCAGGTTACCTTCAGTTGACGTTTAGCTTCACGGTTGCGGAGGTGGAAAGCACACACCTGTGTCTTGGATGGGTTGGCACGGAGGTAGTTTTCCTCATAGTATGGTATGAGCTCATCCAGGGCTTTGGAGAGTCTCTGTTCCACAACAGTGAAGTCAGTGTGTTGTGCACTGATGCCGAGATCGTCTGCATATATGAAGCGTTGGGTGTCTTCACTTCTCGGTTGATCATTGGTGTATATATTGAACAGGAGAGGTGCGAGAACACTGCCTTGGGGTAGTCCGTTCTTGAGTCTTCGTCACCGGCTCTTCTTGTCTCCAAGCTGAACAAAGAGCATCCTGTTGTCAAGCATGCATTCGATGAGCTCCGTCAGGTGGATATCTTTGGTTAGCTCCAGGATTTTGCTGCGGAGACATCTATGATTGACGGTATCGTAAGCTGCTGAGAGGTCGACAAAAACAACTCCGGTTATCCTTCCTCAAATCCATTCTCGATCTGCTGGGTAAGGTTGAGAACTTGGCTTGCCAGGACGGAAACTTGCTTGTTGTTCTGGGATGAGTTGCTCGTCTACAACAGGTGCCAATCTGTTGAGCAGGAGGCGTTCGAATAGCTTGTAGGTATGGCTAAGAAGCGATATTGGTCGATAACTCTCTGGGATGTATGGATCTTTCCCTGGCTTCAGCAGATTGATGATATGAGACTTCTTCCCGAGTCTGTGGCTGTGACAACAGATGTTGTAGAGCTGTAAGAGCCATTTCTTTGCCTCTGGACCAAAATTCTTCAGCTGCTCAGTTGCGATGTTGTCAAGGCCAATTGCTTTCCCTGGTTGGAGTTTGGCGATTCCTGCTCCTGCATAGTAAAGGGCTTGGTGAAGCCGGGGTGTCCGCTGTATTTCTTGCGGTCTAATTTGGCCTTATATTTCTTGCCACTTCTTCCATTCAGGAGCAGTTGGTGGGCAACCTGGTTGGGTGTGACTTTAGGCTGCTGTGGGGCTGTTGCATACCTGCCAACCCTAGAAACCCCAAAAGTGGAACACATAATGCGAGGGAGCACTTGTGCGACCGAGCCCATAACGGGGGGGGGGGGTCCAGGGGCCCGCCTTAGGGCCTCTGGTGGGGTCCCGGGGTTTTAGGGTTTTTGAATAGGCAAAATTCACATATTTTGGGGGCATATTTGGAACAATTCTTAGCCACTACATTTAAGTAAAACATTACTTTTGAACAATTATGAACATGTACCCATATAAAAACTAAATTTTACAAAAGCTACATAGTTTCTACAGGGAAAAAGGATGTTGATGTCCTTGCTAAAGTCTAGTTTGTGAGTTCAACTTACACTTTTTCCCACTAGAGAACTCATACTAACTTACTGGGAAGTACTGGCAGTACTGGTATGGAGGGCTTCATAGGTTGATCTCTTTGCCATCCGTAAGACATCTTCTAAATAGGTTTGTGTGTAGCATTTCGTTCCGCTTTTTACCGACTTTGAGGTCTAAAAAGCGGAACAATTCCGCCAAAAGCGGAACGGTTGGCAGGTATGCTGTTGTAGGGTCACCTTGAAGTTTGCGGGTGGTGGACCATGCCTTCTTGCTGTTGCGGGTCATGTCTGTTGACTCTATGAGGGTATGCCAGGTCTTATTACGCTCATGGGAGATGGATATCATAACTGTCGCACCCTTTGCTGTTGTTTCCTCAGCGAAAGGGTCAGCTTCAAACATGGTTATGTACTCTTGGTATACTCTGCACATTCCTTGGAGAGGCCTGGTATGTATTCCACCCTGCAGCCTCTTGGTAGATGTCTACGAGCAGTCTTGGAAACTGGTTGGGCAAAGGCGTCATAGTTGTCTGGAGTTGGAGTAATTCTCTTCACCTTCTGGTCTAGCTCTTTTGTGAATCCGTTCCAGTCTGCTTTCTTGCAATTGAAGCGTCGCTGAAAAGGCACTATGTTTGGTGAGATTACGGTGTTAACTAGGATACCAATTGGCCGGTGTTGTGTTTGGGGGACTGGATCCAATACAATCTTCTTACACATATCAGAGATGTTGTTGATGACAATAGCTAAATCAGGGTTGTATCCTCTCTTCCAACAGGCACTATGGAATGAAGGAGGAAGTTTGGAATCATGAATAAGGCTCAGCTGGTGTTTGTCTATCCATTCCTCAACTGCAGCTCCATCGTTCTTGGTTTCTTTGTAACCCCATTGAGTGCTGTGGCTGTTGAAATCGCCGATGAAGATACATGGCTTGGTGTCAGTGTTAGAAGTGAAGAGAGGGAGCTTGAAGTCTTCTGCTGGTGGCTTGTAGACTGATGTTATTGTTACATTACTGAGCTCAACTGTGAGGACTTCAATGTCGTTGTTATCAGACATCATAGTGGCTTCAATCACAATACCTTCTTCACAAATATCGCACTCCCGTATTGGCGATGTGGTCTGTCAACGGCAAGGACCATACCTGGTATGGTTGGGCGGTGGTTAGTTGCTCCTCTAAGGGTTTCCTGTAGGCACAGGACATCACAGTGGAGATTGTTGCACAATCCGCTGATGATATTTTGCTTGGCGGTAGAGAATTCAGTATAATATAGGCACTCCAAAATTATATTGTAGTAATATGAAAAGGTCAGATACGAGTATCAAACTAAAGGCTTGGATAGGGACAAGTGGAATCATATAGGTCTTCATGATGATGATGATGATGATGATGATGATGATGATGATGATGATGATGATGATGATGATGATGATGATGATGACATGGGGGGGTGGAAAATTGTCTTGAAGTTGAATGCAGCACCTTTTGGCAACAAAATAAGTGTATGGTACAAATGCCATATTTAAGCTAAATTGGTGACATAGGCCTATGGTACAAAAGTGGAATAAATGCAATTATTCATTTAACTTTAAAAAATGGGGTTTTAAGGTTAAAATGAACAAATATGAGATTAATTAATAACTATCAGAAGTAGGCCTAATTTACCTTTTTCATTTGGGGCACGAAGCAGGAGGCAAGAGCCCTCCCCTGTTAGTTACGCCATTGCTTACTCATGTTAATTGAAAGACTGTGAAAAATATGAAAGAAAAACTTTGCATTACAATTTTTAAAAAAATGTAAATTGAAATAGACCAAGGCTTACGACCCAAGACATGCTCTGAGGCAGGGCCAACAAAAGCTGCTGTAAGCCTGGTCTAACAGGCTTGCATAGACTACGGCTACATAAGACTGATTTTAAGAAATGCAAATTTTACCGAAATTTGGGACTAATCCTACAAGCCTGGTCCACAGGCTAAAGAAGCCTCGAGGCTATGATAGCTGTGTTTCGGGAAACTTTTCAGTTAAGCCTGGTCTTACGACCTCTTAAGAGAAATTCGCCCTAAATGTCCTCTTTAGAAACATGTGTAAAATTCATTTTCGACCAGGGCCGACATGTGACATCATGTCACATATTCATAATCAGTCCTGCCCTGTTTTACAGAGGGAACAATTATAACACAAGTAGGCCCATGTGTAACAAGTATTTCTTTTACGTTTGCCCTGCTAAGTTCTGTTCTGTATTCATGATCAGCCCTGATCAGTTTTATGGGCAATTCTAAGCGCATCATTCCGCAACATAAAAGTTTGTATATGAATTTCTTTTATAATGGAAACTATTTTTGGTATGTGAATGATTAAGGTAGGAGAAACTTTTCCAAACAACCCTAGTAATTTGCATTTGCAAACTTCGCATTATAGAGGGAATAATTATTATAGTACTTTTCCGTAGTTAAATATAGCTTATTGATAATTTGTACTAAAACCAAAATAAAGAAATACTTATGACGCGAAATAAATAAATGAATAAAAAGCTTTCTATCGCGAATGATAATAAGCAAGCATAAATACAACATGAAAAAATATAAGAAAGCATGCCATCAATAAAGAATTAGTTGCAAATAAAAATAATGAAAATTGTATATGATGATATATACATTTAAAACAAAAATAAAGAAATACATAAGACACAAAATGAATAAAAATGATTTTTTTAAAATTAATGTTTGTTAAAGGAGTATTTCGTGATCCTAGCATCTTCTATTTATGTCATTTTTCATTAGATATCCACGAAAAAAACCTATTCCCAAAATTTCAGTTGATTCCGATTTTATGTTCATGAGTTATGCATGATTATGTGTATTACACTGCTCCATAGACAATGCGTTGTAATTTCGTTCTGGTGCACCAGAACGAAATTCAAATTTCACGATATCTTTGCTAAACGAATTAATCTGCAAGAAATATTTTGTACATAAACATTATGTAGCCAGAGGTTTCCAGTGATATAAAAATCTCAATTTTTTTTAGAAAAGTGGGGGGATGAGGCTGTGGATCACGAAATGCCCCTTTAAGAATGAAGGGGAAAATGAAAACAAGTATAAGAGAGCATGTCCCCCAATAAAAAAAATACTTTGATGGTATATCACGGCCCTGTAAGGTGCTAACACTTCAAAGTGTTCATAGTTCTGGTCGCTTGGGTTCAACTCCCCGCACAGGCCTGGAATCCTTACGTAATATGTATCATGTTCGCTTCCATCTTGCGATCAATAAGCTAAATAACACACGAGTAATCCAATTCAATGCACACGCTCATACACCCATGATTCTTTGATGTCAACTGCAAGCAATAGAAACCATGATCAATAATATTAATGAACGTTGGTCAAAAGACGAGTTTACTGAAGTGAACAATTTTGTATATGCAGAATCATCATTTATGCATATTGCCTTGAAAATCATAAAAAGCGATAGCTTGATGAACTCAGATGATTTTATTAGCGTTATTTAAAAACCATATTTCAATATTTCAAAATGTTTCATATGCTTTTTGACCAAGAAATGTATGAATTTGATGCGAAATCGTGATGAAAAATAAAGTTTTACTAGTCAGATTCAGAAAGAGAGAATCTCATTACACACGTTAATTACATCAAAATCCAAACAATAGATGGTCAAGTTCATGGAGAATGTTACAAATTGTTGTATGTTTTGCTATTTCGTTTCTTCTGCAGGGCATATGTTTTATCATTAAAATCGGATATGGAAAACTACCAAAAATACACCACAAACGGACATCACTATTTGTAATCACAATACAAATTATAAGAATTATACAGAAGTGACATATAACACTTATAAAAGCTGTATCTTAAAAAGCAAATTGCTCTGATGCTAAAATTTTGGCAAGGAAACTCGGGTGAAATAAAGAAATATATTTTTGATTGATTTTGTGTATATGTGCTTTTTGAGCGTTAAATGTTTCAAAATGAACAAAATGCGAATAACTATGATGTCATCAACATGACAGTAATATTCATGAGGAGTAATTATTGCTTCCTCAAGAAAGAAATGGTTAACAAATGGTTGGATTAGCATCGCACAACCCTGGACCAAATAAAGCACATAAGAAATGTACTTTATCTGTACTTTATGGGTACTTTAACTGTACTTTCTGTTAATTAGTGCATATAAAGTGTACTTTAAATGTGCTTATTTTTCATATCCTGGAAAAACTGTGTACTTTAAAGGTACTTTAAATGCGCTTTATATGACTTTAATTATACTTTATGAATATTTTGATAAATATGGGAAATTTTTTGTGCTTTAATTATACTTTATTTGGACTTAATTAGTTTTTTCCCAGTGTCAGTGAGTATACTTTAATTGTGCTTATTTTAGACTTAACCAAATTTTGAACATCAGTGTATAGTACTTTATGTATACTTTACCCGGATTGGTTTTCCCCAGTATTGTCAGCAATGTAAGAGTACTTAAATTGTGCTTTTCAGTGTACTTTAAATGTACTTTAATGTGGTCATCATGGTCATGTGATGTTTACATTTACAAGTCACATGACTACATTCTTCTAGATTTGAAAAATACCAACGGCCATCTTGTGCTAAGGTTGCATATTGCAATGGCTGTATAAAACTGTTCATATTTATATAAAATGAAGGACTTAATGGACTTGATTACAGGAGATAGTTACTGGTAATGTATGCTTGCATGTGAACATACTTGTGTTACCAATACTTTGATAATTAGCTCCATATGTGGTAAGCTTATAATTATAAGCTTACTGGTATATGGTATGGAACCTCGTTAAGCACAGTACTTTAAATATGCTTTTTCAGTATGCTTTAAATGTACTTTTCTAGTCATTGTGCTTTATTTGTACTTTAAAGGTACTTTATTGTCGTTCCAAATGTCGCATATATTGGAATGTTGTTTAGAAAGCATATTTAAAGCACAGTGCTTTAAATATACTTGTTTTGGTATAAAGTATAATTAAAGCACAGTACTTTAAATATGCTTGTCTGGTATAAAGTACAGTACCATACTTTAAATGTGCTTTTTTCAGTATGCTTTAAATGTACTTTTCTGGTCATTGTGCTTTATTTGTACTTTACAGGTACTTTATCGTCGTTCCAAATGTCGCACTTTGGAATGTTGTTTAGAAAGCATATTTAAAGCACAGTGCTTTAAATATACTTGTTTTAGTATAAAGTATAATTAAAGCACAGTACTTTTAGCTTGTTTGGTATAAAGTACAATGAAAGTACAGTACTTTAAATGTGCTTTTTTTAGTATGCTTTAAATGTACTTTTCTGGTCATTGTGCTTTATTTGTACTTTAAAGGTACTTTATCGTCGTTCCAAATGTCGCACATTGCAATGTTGTTTAGAAAGCATATTTAAAGTACAGTGCTTTAAATATGCTTGTTTTGGTCCAGGGAACCTTCTAGTAACTGTATCTAAAAATTTGTGAAAGTTACTTGTATATTTTTTACCGGAAACAAGCTTTTTCTATGGTTACTGACCAGCTCATTAGCGCGGTTCATCAGACACCTTTGCCGCGGGATTACTGCCCTCTGTTGTTGACAGGGCTTCGAACTCTTATCAAGGCGATATGAGAAGTGTAGGGCCGTGATATTGCATCAGTTGTGTGATGTACAAGAGAAAATTAAAACAATAAAACATAATGTAGAGGAACTTGAAAGAGGTTTGAAATATATATGCAGATGCAGAAATAACGGAGCAGAAAGAAGAAACAGTGCCCAAGATTAAAACAGAACTGATGGAGGAGATTGATGCATTGAACAAATGTAGACTTGAAATGGAACTGTACAGTATAAAATCCAATTCTTCAATGTCCCCCAGTCATAGTGAGGAAGTCTTGAGAGACCTACTGTCCAAAACCAAAATCCCCAGGCAACAAGACATCGAATGTCCACCGAATGCCTACTCGAACCCATACCAACAACAGTAAACCCATCATTGCCAAGTTCGTTCAGATACGTGACCGTGAGATGGTTCTTAATGGAATAACTGAAACCAAAATCAGCTTGCAATGGGAAAAAAACTGTTCCCCACCCTCCAGCACCTATGCAGGAGGAGAGAAAGCGGCTGGTGAAACTTAGAGCAGAAGGTTCAGATGCCAAGATCCACATGACCGTTTGGAATATAGTAGTAATCTTTAGTTCTACTACTAGCCATAATCAGTGGCGGTGCCAGGGGGGCATGAGGGGAAAATTCCCCCCCAGTCAGAACTCTTGCCCCCCCCCCCTGTTGCCCCGCCAGTAAAAACCCAAAATTACGAAAATTGGTTGATTTTGTCCCCCCCTGAAATTCACTTTGCCCCTAAATGCCCCCGGAAAAAAAAATTCTTGGCATCGCCACTGGCCATAATTTATGTAAGTCTACCTGCTTATGAGTAGCATGAAATAAACATTTCTTGTTATTTACTCTTTTTCGCGATTATGCTGTGAATTTTGAATGATATTTTGCTTTGCGCCATCATGTACATATCTGGATTAGTTGAATTGACTTTTCTTATTATTTTTTGTTATTTGAATGTTTCATCTGACTCTGTAATATTTTCATTTTGCTTAATTCATGATGTGTTTGATTAATCCACAATCATCCACCGTCGTATATTTAATATCACGTTTGAAGTGTTTGAACTTTTGCGCTATGAAATTGAAATACTTTTCTGTTCTAAGTAATTTGTTTATAAAGCGCTCCACAGACTCCGAGTATTAGATGTACAATATTGTATGTAACATATCTACGTTATTTAATCTATTGCCATTCTATTTACAGTAATGTTTAAGTTGTAACGAATATTTGATGACGAAAAATCGTAATATGTTACATATAATATCTAGCAGAAATATATTATCGATTTTACGTCATCAAACATTCGTTAGAACTTAAACATTACTGGAAATAGAATGGCAATAGATTAAATAACGTGTATATGTTACATACAATATTTTACGTACAATAAAAAGTCTGCATACTGCTTTAATGTTGTTAGTTATATGGTTTGTTCTATTGAGTGCTTGCACGGAGGGTCATTGGTTCAGGTCGTCTTTTAAACACGGTCCGGAGGACATGAGAATGCAGGGAGTGCAATACCAATCATCTGTTTTACTGGTAATTCTTTTGTACTGCATGCATTTGCATGTCTTCTGGGGTGTATGTGGGGGATGATTTGAGTAACCTTCCATACAGGCATTTGTTTATAATTGTTTGTAGTGTGAACTGTTGGTGCAGATGACCCAATTTTATGGATGCTTTGGTTTGAATGATGGCAGCATTTTTTTCTTGTTCCTGGTCTGTGCTCCTTATTACACCTGTCTTAATCAGAGCTACCGTATTTGTTCCATTAACCGCCCATACCCCTATAAGCGCTCACCCAGCTACTTTACTACACATGATCCTCTCATTTAATATTTGCATGATCCATGCATGCAACTACTCATGTATCAAATACAGAACCACCCCTACACACAAAGTCCATATTCTGGGCCATTTATACATAATGTATATGTAAACAATATAAAAAATAAGCGCCCACCCAAAATGACTTTGTTAAGCACCCTGGGCAGTTAATGGAATGAATACAGTACATGATTGAGGGTTCATCGTTTACTTTAATGTTGTCCATAATGTTTTCTTTCCTTTGTTTTTAAAATATATATTTACCTGTAATTATGTATATTCTATAATTGTTTTATTACTTATTTACTTCATATATACTGCGCCAATAAAGTATCCTTACACTTGGAAAAATAATCACAATTTCAAAACTGAACAATATTGGGGGAAATTTGTTTTTTTAATATATGCACTATTTAATCCTGCACATTATAACACCACATTGAATCCAATGTGACCTCAATAAGTAAAGTTACAAGCAATTAAAAAGACGAAGGTCCAGTTTTAAAAGTGACAAACTGGCCTATACAAGGCGCAAAAAGATTCCAACGAGCGCAACAAAGAGACAACACAGTTTAAATCCAATGAAGCGTTATTTAAAACAGTTTTTATTTCAGTTTTTACTTATCTGTACTTTTAATAACTTTCATTTTATTTGTCAGTTCTTTTGTTTCAGTTTCTTTTGTTCCTTTTGTTTTAAATTAAAGCCAAACGCATCAATTAGCCATTCACGACTCTCAAACCAGATGTCTAGTCTGTGGAGTTTTGAATAGGCAAGTTTGTCACTTTTAGAACTGGACCTTTGTCTAATCAAATGCTTGTAACTTTGCTTCTGCAAGTCACATTCTATTCAATGTGGTGTCATAATGTGCAGGATTAGATAGTGTATCTATTAAAAAAAAATTGCCCCAATATTGTTCAGTTTGGAAATTGTGATTATTTTTCCAAGTGTAAGGATATTTTATTGGCGCAGTATATTTCTTGTCATTCAGTGGCGTAACGACGGGGGAGCAGGAATGGGGCTTCAAATCGGTTTGACTGAAAAATAAATGGACCTTGCATTCGCCAATAAATAAAAAATAAATAAAACCCCGACATTAACAAATGATTCAATAAATAGTATATTGTTGATCCATTAATTATCCTTTGAGTGCATTGTGGGATAGAAAAGGGAGCAAATTAGCGATCGATTTGCCCCCTTTTCAATCCCACAATGCACCAGAAAAGGATAATTAATGGATCAGCAATATACCCTATAGGCTGGATTGGCCAGAGTCATAAATGAAGAGCTTTGTTGCAAAACCCCTTACATCCACTTGAACAATTTTGAGAACACATAAAAAATTGTCAAAAAAAATCACTGATTCAACAAAAGCAGTTTTTGGCGGGATGCTCATCCTACCCAAGCATCCGCCAAAAACTGCTTTTGTTGCAAACCTCCATATATCAGTACTTGTTTTGATGATTTCTCAAGTGGATGTAAGGGGTTTTGCAACAAAGCTCTTCATATAAGTAACTTCCAGTAATCAGTGCCTTTACTTGTTTTCTATCCTGATTGCATGAACTGTTTTAAAACAATCTTAACAACAATGATAATAAAGAAACAATTTCATGTTCATTTGAAAAGAATACATGTATTTTAATTATGTCAGTCATCATTTACAGGAGACCCCTGACGTATGTCACAGAACACAGAATGCTCAGGGTTTTTGAAAGTAATATGGTCTAGAACTTTGGATTACTGCACTACTAGCATTTGTTTAACAAGGTAGATTATCCACAACAAGTTTCCGTCAAAAAGATTCAACATACCCTATGCAATTTCACATGCTGACAAACAATTCCTTTATAACCAGTGAAGTACTTTATTACTTCCCAAGCATGGGAAGTTAAAATAGCAAAATTTGGTATGTCGCCCTCTCCAGCCAGTATAATACAAAGGGGCGGTTTATAATTATATAGTGTTTGTCAGTATGAGAAAACCACAATGATTACACATAGTAGCTAAGTCATAAAGCTGATATGTTGGCTAGCTTTGAATGCACAGGTACATGAGGATTCACTTTTAGAAAGAAACTTGCTCATCTTTGGAGCTTTCACTGACTACACCATTCATCACCTTGATGTGCCAGTGACACAAACGCGTTGAGGCAGCCATTTTGTGACATCTTTAAGTGCATGTGTTTGTATGCTAACACTTCAAGCAAATGCTAGCGATTTGAAGCCGCACCCAATGAAGTGTACACTGACGTCATGCACTGTCACATCAGGATGAAAAATAGTATATAGTGTGTAAAGTGTTCATTACATACACTGCCCAATATGAAAGGACAAAACCCAATCTGTCAATCTGTATTTTTACACTAAATAAGATCTTTCTTTTCCTGTTTCAAACAGGTCTAGATATCAGAATAATAACCTATAAAATTACTTATGGATATCATGTGCACAGGTAATACATGTATCTCCCAGGACTGTTACAAGTTTACTGTTTTTTTAAATTGATGTACTTCGAGCCCAGCATACACAAAGTTGTTCCTAACATACATATCTTATAAATATGTGACTCAATGAAGAGGAACTTGATGAGTCTAATGTCGCTAGTATAGATAGTTGGGGAATTACTGTTACTGGGGTTAGACCCAGTGTGAATGAATAATGAACAAAGAACAAAACTGAAAATTGTTGACAGTTGGATTCATTCCTCTTGATCAAGTCATATATATATGTCAGGAGTAACTTAAAATGTGAAGAATTTAGATGTTATATGCTTGCCAACCATTATTTCCTTCACAATTGAACAATATACTCTTGAATACTGTTCAAGTACAAATTCATCAACAACACTTCCACCGTGCACTATAAATGTAATTATAACTAGGCTACCCTCAAGCACCAATTTAAAAACACTCAACAATTTTGTTAGGATTTTCAGTGTCAGCGAATCAAATGTACTTCAACAATATACAAGAATGCAAGTAATGAAACTTTGCTCTTTGCTACCGTCATTCCTTTTACTATTTCAAGTTATTAAGGAGTATTTTTCAAAACTTTGTTCAGTCCATCCACTCCCCGTTCATTATTTAAGGTGTGTGGTCCGATTTTTCACATTTAATTTTCTTTCCATCTTATCGTTTTGAGTTATAATATTGCTGCAGAGATTTTGATATTGGAAGCAAAGAAGCTAGGGTAGTATAATTTCTGGGGGCACTTCACCATCTAAGCCAGGGATTCTTAATGTAGCCCATGGGCCAGATCTGCGGACCAATGGTGGTTGACCCTTGAGCAGCTGAAATGTACAGTAAACATAGCAAAACAATGTGTACTTGGCCCTCAAACATGGATCTTTGAAACTTATTTGACCTTCCATATCCCGCAAGCAAATATCATTGAAAAAAACATCTCGGACCTTAAATTTGATTGGGTAATTAGAAAAATATGAGCTTGCATCAAAATCTCAGTTTTTATATGGTAAAGTGGTGGATGACGTCACTCATCTTTGGTAAATATTTTCCCAAGAAGAGAGACAATAATTGTGTTTTTTCTATTCATTTTTGATACAAAATCAGCTCATTATCTAATTAAGAAATGAGTAGTAGACTGAACAAGTTTTTAAAAAGTTGCCAACTTAATTAGATAATACATAGCACACCTTCATAGAGGAGATTCAGCACACTTGTGTTACCAACTAATTGGTTGATTACAGAAATATATTGGGTATGTGACACAGTCAAGCAAACGTGACAAATCACTTTTTCCCATAATAAAATTCTTGTTCCATCATTTATGTGGCATGTAATTTTCTCAAATTTGATACATTTTCCTAAAGGCCTATTGGAAAAATATTTTCATGCTTTGCAGTATTTGGTTATAATCTGTATATCTACTTCAAGTCACCAGCACTAGCTTTGAAGTTTAGCGTGTGCTGCGTAATAGCGTGGTTTCTTGAGTGCACATATACGGCACGTTGATCGCATGATAAAAAGTATGTACATGCACCAAGTAATGCTGAGCTAACGCACTGAACTTCAAAGCTAGTGCCAGTGACTCGAGGTAGATATATAGACTATATAGGATTGCGCAAACTTGATGTTACAGATAATGAAACACAAAGGGAGGACAACAAGTCCTCACTTTGATCGATGTCAACTTTTGCATCAAGTGATTCATTTTGCTTGATTGCATCAAGTGATTCATTTTGCTTGATTGCATCACATCATATCCTTGTGACTTTTACATACTGACAATATCAGATTACTATATACCATCCGTATGTACTGGGCTATTCCAGTTGAAATCCATACACCCCCTATGGAAGACATGACCTTAATCACACACACAAGGAGTGTGAGTTTCAAATAGGGTTACCTGAATGGGTGACTCCATTTGAAATCTACATGTGTGGGATATTAAGGTCATGTCTTCCATAGGGGTGTATGGATTTAAACTGGAATAGCCCAATGCTGAAGTGCCTTAATTCATCAAGCATGGGTAATGACCATGGCAAAGTTAAATTTGGCAAAAAAGTTGAAAAATCCACACTCTATAGTCATAGTACAACACAGAGAGGATGGTTTATAGTTTTCTTGGATTCGTCCTTATGAGAAAACATAATGCTATCATTATAAAGATATTTTTACATAGTATTCTATGGATTAGTCTGAACCAGGAGTGTAGTGTTCTCTGATGACATGTATCTTTTCTTTTGGCACTCATTATGTTTTGAGATTCCCTGATCTATGGCCTCCTGTACTTTGGTACAGGAAAAACAATTACAAATTGAGGAAAAGAAATCTACAAAATACAATCTCTGAATTAAAATATAACTAAAAGTCCCTGCTGCCAAACTTAACATTTAACAGCCTTAAACCTACATTTTCCCTTGAACTATCACCTTTGATTTAAACTAAACTGATTCCTAAAACAATGGCTCCCAATTGGACAAATAATGTAGTCCAACCTATGCCACCTACAGTGAAAACTCTTTTGGAGAACCAAGAACCAATCAAGAATATAGGACTAAATCTAAATTTTGTATCAGTGATGGCAGCGATAAGGTGGCATATCAAATGCCTGGCCCATTGTTGCCATTTTTTATAACACACGAGGGCTTGAAGTTTGTTACGCACTGCTAGAATTCATTTAGATTCATGCTAAAAAAAATTTTATGAGAATTTTTGATAGTCCTCCATTTTATGTAGTGAACACAAAGCTTTATGAAAATCTACTTGGATTCTCCCAGTCTACTAGCAAGAACATGGGCAAGAATCAATTCTTGGATTATGCCAAATTTCTAGCCCTGTTCATCCCTATAACCTGTGCTCACTCAAAACTTTTGTATTTTAAAAGGGTGACATACTGTAAAGAGAATCCTTCAAATATATATGGCGCAATGTTCTGAAAATAATTTGGCCCAAAGCACCCACATTGATTGATATACAGCAAAGATGAATTTGTCATAAGATAGTGAATGCTAGAATTAAAGAGTCAGAATATTAAACCAGTTTAGCTGTTGTTACACCTTAGCAATGGACACCAGGGACTTTATGCTAGTAAACCAGAAAACATGTTAAAGGATTCACAAAGAAACTGTAGGTATAAAAAAAAATGACATTAATTTCATGCTAGTCTTACTATTTTGGTACCAATCATGAAATTCAAAATATTAAGCAGACACATATAAATTTGATTTTAACTGCACACAGTGGCGATACCATTAAAAAGTAGTAATATTTTTTTTCTTCCCGGGAATGCATTTCTAATAATATAACTTTTACATTGTTTACACATATAATTACTCTGCTATCAAAATTAAAAATCAACTCGTCTATAGTCTCTCTACAAGTATGTGCATACACGATTGTCTTTGTATAATTATTGTTCTTACGCAATTAAAAAGGTAGTAGTAGGTGAGACATTACAGTGAAACTAGGAAAGGAATTACGTTAAGCTTAAAAAGTGCAGCATATCTATATGTACAAAGCAATTCCTTAATTAAAAGAAGCATTGATAATTATTAAAAATTGAGTTTGATATCAAGTGAGGTTGTTTTTTTTCAAAAGGGTATTTCTATTTTAAAACTAATCAAGAAATACTCCCCTATTAATAGCTGCATTGAAATACTTCCAAATTTTGTTGGCTATTAATAGTTACATATAACTACCTACTCTGTACATAATTCAAGATTAATTGAGGCAGTTAAAAATCATGGTAACACCAAGGAAATTGATAAAAGATCAGAGATTGCAGACTTTCTGCCATGTTTGTTTGCATTGGTGAATGCATTCTGTATCACTGCAAACTAATGTTTGACACTTTCTAGCATTAAGAAGGGTCAATCCAATATGGCTGCCACCATCATCATAGATATGGTCTAGCATTCTCCCTTTTTAATTTCCTTGGAAAAAAACATACCATGTACACACTACAAAATGCCTATCAAGTGTAAATGGATGGAATATAGCACAGAAACAGTAAACAACATACCATAGAGTTGTCATAAAACTTGTTGAATTGTTCGTTGTGCAAGCTGCTTGTGCAAATTTGGTTTATCGAAGCTACATCAAACTTACAGAGTATGTATACAATTAAAATGGACATGTGCAGTTATTTTATAGCAAAATACTGTCATGGTTTTGGCATTCCTACATCAGGTCATGCTAAGAGTATGTGCTTTCCCCTGATTGGGGCCAATGTGTAGAGATTGGTTTCAAATTGCACAAATATTTATCAGTGGTTATTTCACACATACAAATGTCCTAGTATAGATATCTAAAAAACAAAATCAAATGATCGTGTGGTTCTTATCCACATTTCCACATATAGAAAACAGGACAAAAACCACAAAATCTTGTGAGGGGTAATTAACATAATAATAATAACATTGAAAGAGGTAATGATTAAAACCACACCCTAACTTTTTACTATTATAACCCAGAAA
The DNA here is from genome assembly GCF_039555335.1 of Amphiura filiformis. Lineage (NCBI taxonomy): Eukaryota > Metazoa > Echinodermata > Ophiuroidea > Amphilepidida > Amphiuridae > Amphiura > Amphiura filiformis. The sequence goes on along the minus strand of NC_092644.1, from coordinate 41,404,331 downwards.
CTGGATGCATTCACAGGCAGTGTGTCAACTTCACTCCACAATGTGACATAGTAGTACCCCCTGATTTTTTTCTCAAGCAGTCATTTACAAAGCAGGCCAGCTAGCTAGATGACTGACTGACTGACCGACCAGCGGAACATTCATCAGTAATTTGTTTAACATGATCCTTCCACCACACACCATAATGAATAAGAGGTGAAAGAATGTACTTTAAAATGGAACCTTAGACAGTAATGGAGGTATATTGGCAAAGAATGCAGCCTATGCTGAATCAATGATTGGTTGGTGAGTTTTGCATTGTTTTACTACATGATTACTTATGTCATAAGTCATATTTTGATTGGAGTATCAGTAGTTCACTTGTTCTTTATCACAAGATTTCAAAACTAAAAATGCCCAAATTCATCTTCAATTTGCTCGATTGTATCTTATAAAAACTGGTTTATAACTGTGTACACACATCTCTTCCAACTCATGAGGCTTCAAAATGACATTGTAGTCTTAATCTATGTATTCCATATACCCAAAGTTTGCTGAACTCCAAAGATCCTGCCTATATACAGACAGAACTGACATGATTTCATTATATGGTGCTTACAAAAGGAGACTAACTCCTGGACTCAAATTGACGGTCATCTCAAAATGAAGTTTTTACCTTTCAAATCTAATTTTTTTACTACATATTTAAAAACATTCTGGAACATTGTGAAAATGCCAGGAAAACAAGAAAAACAAAAATGCCCTTTTGCGCAATTATTTGCAAGGAGAATCTTGTTTTAGTAGCAAGATGGAGAAGGGTCAATTCCAGTTGAAATCTGTGCACCCCTTTGGAAGATATGACCTTAATCTCCCACACAGGGGGTGTAGATTATCCCATCTGAGATTCACACTCCCTGTGTGGAAGATTAAGGTCATGTCCTTCATAGGGGTATATCAACTCATTAATTTAGTCAAGACCTCAGCTTAGTCCCCTTCTGCAAACACTTGTTATCTATCACAAGACCAGAGTACTTAGGCACCACTGCCAAATTTGTTCCATCTTGGGATCGACTACTGATGCTACATAATAAACTATTGACTAATTAATCAAAAATTGATGGTAATTTGTCATTCGTCAATACATGCAAATACTAAATGTTATCACAATCAATTGATGTCATAAATTATAAGGATAGGCCATGCATCAACAGTTGATAGAAAAATGCAACAAAGTTGGTTCTATTGCCCTAATCTTTGACAACATTTCTTGATATGTCCTCTCTCTTTATGATCAAGTATTATGGCTGTAAAACCTTGCTTTCATATATCCCACTGTTATCGGTAAAGATGACATAATTTGATAATAAAGTATGAGATGAATATAAAAATAGCGTTCACACTATTCATTTTTTCTTGATCATAATGTTAATGCAGTATAGAGGTACAATTATGTATATTTAGAATTTGATAAAAGTCAGCAACTATAGAGAAATTGAGCTAAATCCATAAAACGTTCTTCTCTTCTTACCTGATAATTACATAATCATAAAAAGGCATCTAAAAAAACTTAGGTGCTTTGACCAATGCTCACAAATGAAGCTGCCATACTGACCAAAAAATGACAGCTACTGACTTCTGCTGCTGTTTTTTTTGCCAAATGTTTGGTAAAACACACTAAAAACATACATTTTGGCACTTTGTAAAATTTAAAATACTCAATAAAATTATCAGAAATGTACAAAGATTAAAAAGAACAGGGTATTGTATGAAAATGCCACCATACCTCAGAATGTGTGCACAAAAGCAGTTTTGAGATGCAGCAGCATTTTCACAGATGTAACAGTTTGGCACACATTCCTGACCCAAGGTGGCAAAATGGTAATTCACTTGATGAGTGCAATGATAATACCTCAATAGCTGCCTTGTGGATAATTTAAATTATAAATACTAAGAAAATCCAGGAACTAATTTTGAATGTTATCAATGAAAAGTGATCCTGTTGAAGTGAATAAGCCTATGAGCACCATAATCCAAGAAAGAACTGAGCTGCTCCAGACACACTTATTTTCAAGAACAATACAGTATCATATTAAGGCAGCCATTGCAGTTCAAGATAATATTGCACTCACATACACTACCAATAATGTTATCAACATCACCATTTAGAGAAATGAACACATATGGGAGGTTGTGATGATGAGCTAAACAATTCACAGAGTTCCACAATCTACCATGCTTGCATGTCACTCATAAATGGGAAAATAGTGCACATATAACTCATTATTGTTTCACCATACATAGGGCACACTTTGATACTTGTGCTCTTTACAATCTGTGTGTATTGCATTGTGCTTGTTATCCTCTAATGCCAGGCCTTCACCGGTGCCGGTTATACACTATTTTGGTCCAATGTGTGATACTCCAATATGGCAGATTTACAGTGGAATTTGGTGTTTGCTTCATTGAGTCAGTGATGTTTAATCACCTATGTATACCCAATATTGGTCCAATGAGTGGATGCTCAGTTTAAATGGGCTATTGCAGTTGAAATCCATACACCCCCTATGGAAGACATGACCTTAATCTCTCACACAGGGGGTGGGGTTGACTCTTACTAAAGTCATGTCTTTCATAAGGGGTGTGTGGATTTCATCTTGTATAGCCCAATGCTAGAACATGCAGGTAAAATTAACCTTTTTTTTTCGTTTTGCCTGCATGTACAGCACCTGTATCAGTGCTATCACTATCAAGGTACAGATCTGGGAAGAGTTTGCCCATCTCAATCGTGAATATGTGGTAAGTACTAAGCAACTTACACAAGGTAGAATATAAGTTAAGTCTCTCGTTCACTGACTGCATGTTAATCTAGAAATTCGCCATGAAAATCAATGAGATACTTGCTTACCACATCGTCATTGGGCAGGAAAAACCTATGTATCATTGACCCCTTAACATGTTTAAAGAAAAACCTATGTAACCTCTTGGCAGTTTTGTTTTAAACATGTTCAAGGGCCACAAGTACAGAGGAGGTTTACCTGTCCAACAACCACATCCACCTTGCATGAAAACCCTACCCTTGATAGTGAATGAAGAACACAAGTACAATGCAGTTATACTTTTTTTGTGCAGAATTTCTGGTCAACCTCAGGCATGAACATACCATATGCAAATTTGATATGAGCAAGCAAAAAAAGTATACTTAAAACAGTTGGTCCAGTTACCTACTTATCTCAATAGTGTCTGTTAACTCCAATCAAATTTACCCAGTTTTATCATCAATATTGTTTTTAAAAGATGTAATAAATTAATTGTACCATTTATAAAAAATGCTAGGTATACCACACTTGATAAGCTTGCCCCATGTATAGATTACATTAGAATATCAACAATCACACCCTAATTATTTTGTGGTTAGTAATAAAACAAATACTTTTTTCTAGACCGGCACACTTTCACTTCTCTTATAAATTTAAAGCATGGGGCAAGAATTATTTTCTTTCCAGTATAATATCAGAATTTACGAAAACTCTAACAACTTAACTAAAGTTATATAGCTATTTTATGTATTAAGTTGGGGTAATATAATAGCTTATCTTCCAGGTTCATGTACTGTTTTATGTGGAAAGAAGCAACTGATTTTATAGGTATTTCCACAGCTTGGAACTGTTAGATGATATTACACAAGCTATAAACCTTGACTACCAACACAATGAGTAGTCATTGATGATTTGCTCCTACTTAGTTAAGGTCTAACCTTGCAGCCTTTGAACAGTTGAGATGAAAAACAATGGTTGAACTCTCATAGCAACAATGCCAAAAGTACACACACCATAAATTGAGGTATTCATGAGATATTGATAATCCCAACTTATATATAAGCATATATATATATATCTAAATGATTAGGGTGCAATTGTGTGGTGGGAACCTAAATGCTTGTACATAATACCTAATTTGCACTAAAATTACTACATATAAGCTGAAAGCACTTTTCCTATCAAAACTAACATAGACACACAATGTGCAATTAATTATTACCGTAGGGTCTTATGAGCACACTTTAGTTGATAGCACAGGCCCAAGTAAAGGAAAATAAAAATTGGACAGTCATTTTTTTTTCAAAAGCATGGTCATGTCATGTTTTATATAGTCATGTAACATAATATATTGCATGAATTTTGTGAAAAAATGTCTATCTCAAAAGTAGTATATATAATAATCTTGTATATCTCAGCATATAATAATGCATCAAATTCTTTTGCAATTACAATATGTTACATGTCAATGTTTGAATGCAAAGAGATGTAAGAATACATATCTGCTATATATGTGCTGGCTTGTGCACATTATACTTGGTTTTTACTTTTTTTTTAGATTATTATGCGACAAAAGGAAAAATTACGATGCGCTGTTCCAGATTAAATCCATACTCCCTATGGAAGACATGACATTAATCTTACCCACAGGAAGTATGAATTTCAAATGGAGTTACTGAATGGGTGACTTTATCTGAAGTCTACACCCCCTCTGTGGGAGATTAAGGTCATGTCACATATAGGGGGTGTATGGATTGCAACTGGAATAGCTCAATCTATCAACAGGCTTTGACTTTTTGAAGTTGAAATTAAGCTACACATGCACTCCTGAAAATATTGAGGAGAACCAACTGCCAGGGGAGTGATTTAAATAAAACATGTTGTAACATGGCAGTTGAGCCTCACATCCACACACATGACTCTCCTGAGTCTATTAAGGAGAGCTACTTGGGAGTGATTTAAAGTGAGCCTCACATCCACACACATGACTCTCTTGAGTCTATTAAGGAGAGCTACTTGGGAGTGATTTAAAGTGAGCCTCACGTCCACACAAAATGACTCTCCTGAGTCTATTAAGGAGAGCTACTTGGGAGTGATTTAAAGTGAGCCTCACATCCACACATATCACTCTCCTGAGTATATTAAGGAGAGCTACTTGGGAGTGATTTAAATTAAGCACACATCCACACATATCACTCTCCTGAGTATATTAAGGAGGGAGAGCTACTTGGGAGTGATTTCAAATTTAAGCACCAATGAGTATTAAACATTGTAGGTGAGCCACATATCACTCTCCTGAAGATTTTAGAAGAGTGCTCCATCTTTCTCTCCATATCAGTCTGTTGGGTAAGTGGTTCTTAAGGTAATCCTGCATGTAACAGTCCCTGCAGTAATAAACCTCAAGAACCGCTGACCCACAGCAGACAATACACCTTTTTGCATTCAACACATAATGTCAATCCTATACATAATGCTTTAGTATTATTTTTTTGTTTTGTAAAATATAAAGATTACGTCCCAGTCCTATTTCCGTGCACAGAAATAAGATTGCACTGTACATATTACCAGGCTTTGTCTGTATATTTCATATTACACTATATACAAAGTATTCCCAAATTCTACAACACACATCTTCATCCATATTTCATTAGGCTAATCCATTTAAAGTCCACACTCCCCCTGTGGAAGATATTTCCAAAATCTTCCACAGGGGTAGTGTGGATTTTAAATGGAATAGCGCATTGTTTTCATAATCTATGCATCTGTCAGAATGAAATTGAAGTTCATTGCGAATTGCCAATTCTTAAACAGGCTTAAATTCCTTTTCTTTCAAACCTATCATCGGATTAGATTTCAAATTGATATAACTTGTTATGATGCATTTCTTGTTATCATAAGCCTTAATTACTTATGACGTCCTCCATAAAAAAAGAAAATGAAAATGAAACAAAAAGAATGTTTATTTCAGCCATTTTGTTCATGTTAACGTTTTCTATTAACATGAATCTCATTCATACATTCAATAGGTCTCATTTTTCTTGCTTTCCTTAAAAGCCTATGATACATTTCTGAGCGCAGGAACCGTGGGTACGAGTCCTTTTCCATGAGTGCCTCAATCCGTTTCTGTGCACCATCAAATGTGTGCTCATCTGGAGCTTCAACAAGATCAGCAGTTTCTAGCCTTGTCCTTGAGTCTAAGTTTACCTGAAAAAAATGAAAATTGTAGAAAAGGATATCAGTTAGACACATTTATGCCAAAAAGACCTAACATGAAAGGGGCATTTCTTGATCTAAGCATCCTCTTTTTAGGGTATGGTTCCATAGATATTCATGATAAAAGTTTATTTCCAAAATTTCAGTTGATTCGGATATTGAATTTACAAGTTACTCATCACTTTATATATGTGACATGATCAAGAGGAATGAGTCACATGTCGACCCTGGTCGAAAATGAGTTTTACAATATGTTCTATAGACATTTAGGGCGAGTTTCCCGACAGGAGTCTTATTAAGCCGTAGTCTTAAAGTGGCCTTGAGGCTACTAAGCCTAGCCCGCTCTCGAAGCCCGAGTCTTAACTCTAGCCGGATTTCTTCAACGCAAATTCAACCTAGTCTTAGTGGCCTTGCAGGCTTAACGCTTGACAACCTCGCCCCTTTCAACCAGCGACTTAATAGTATAGGCTGTTGGAGGTAGATGTACATAAGCTGTGGTCCTCACGGTTTACCGTACTAACAAGGTTGCCGTCTCATTATCGTAATGTTCCCGGCGCAAAGACTAGCCTGGACCCGCGGTCTTGTGCTTGGGCTTATACCGTACACAACTTGATGCAAGAATATTGTGTCTGTTTTGTGTCTTTTATGTATTATTTTATTTCCACTTGACTTTTATGAGTCCAACTTGTATGAATTATACGCCTATGCTTTATACTGTGATTTTTTCTTTGCATCCCAAAAAGGGTAAAACTGTAAGCCTAATGGAAAGGAATCTGTGATTCCCCTAAAAAGGAAAGCAACCAACGTGATATCTACTGCTGATAACAGTATCTTCTCAGATCTCACATGAAGTTATCTCTTGGTACAATATTTATAAATATTTAAGTAGAAGATAGCAATATTATATGCATCTTATCCGTAAATTCAGTTTTAATACTGCATGCATTATTGTTTCGTGTCAAATATTTACTATATCTTTACCAATTTCGTCCTTCTTCTATTGGTATAATAGAGGCACTCCAAAATAATAGGCCTACTTATGAAAAGTACGAGTATCAAACTATTAAGGCTTGGATAGGGACAGGTGGTATCATATAGGTCTTCATATTGATGATGATGATGATGATGATGATGATGAAAGAATTTTGTTAAAATTATATCGTTGTTAAAAAAACATCATTCAAAATGATTAGGTCTTATGATAGGAACAGCTACTTAAAAAAATTCAACTAACTCAAATGAACACTAAAATAAAATGCTGAAATGTTCAACTAAATCGAACAATTCTACCCACAGTGGCGTAACTAGACATTTTCATTTGGGCTGGGGTGAGGGAAAGCGGGGACAAACATAATAAATGAGGGGCAGGCATCGTTCATGCTGTTTGGGTTTGTAAGGGGTGGAGTGGGTCTGAGGAGTTATGGGATCTGCTTGGAATGTGTCCCCGGAACATTGGCGTAGATTTATTTTTGACACGGGGGTGGAAAGAGAATTGAAAAATAATATTGGTACAAATGCCATATTTAAGGTATTAAAGCTGGTGACATATAGGCCAATGGTACAAAAGTGGGATAAATGCAATTTATTTAACCTTAAAAATTGAGTTTTTAAGGTTAAAATGACCAAATAATGAGGTTAATTAATAACTCTCAGAAGTAGGCCTAATTTACCTTTTTTTTTCATGGGGGGCAAGAGCCCCCCCTAGACGCGACTGCTTACTCATGTTAATTGAAAGACCGTCAAAAATATGAAAGATAAACTTTGCGTTACAATTGAAATCATTTGTAAATTGAAATAGACCAAGGCTTACGACCTAAGACCTGCTCTGAGGCAGGGCCAAGAAAAGCCGCTGTAAGCCTGGTCTAACAGGCTTGCGTGAGACTACGGCTACAGAAGACTGATTTCGAGAAATGCACATTTTACTGAAGCCTTGGGCTAATCCTACAAGCCTGGCCCACGGGCTAACGAAGCCTCGAGGCTATGGTAGCCGTGCTTCGGGAAATACGTTTTCAGTTAAGCCTGGTCTTACGACCTCTTAAGCCTTGAGGCTAGACAAGCCAATTGCTAAGCCACCCGTCGAGAAATTCGCCCTTAGAGGTTTCAGAAACTAAAAAACCCATGTTGAACGACTTTTCTCTGCGAACTTATGTCAATTTATCAATCACTGAAAACAATATGAAACAAAAGAATTTTAACACTTTCTTTGCCAATATCTGAAAAACAAAATTAGCGACATCCGACTCATTTCCCTTGATCGTGTCACATATCATAATGCCCACATAGGTCACTGTTTTGTAATTTCTGGCTGGTGACAGCAAGATAATACAAATTAGTTTCTGATAGTAAAAAAATCTCAACTTTTATGAGGAAGTGGGATGATGAGGCTGTGGATCACAAAATACCCCATTAAGAGACAACATGGCTTTAAAATAACTAGTTTGCAGCATGAGATGAAAATGCCCATTTCGCATGAATATTTATGGCTAGAATACTCCAAATCACTTCATTCATCCATTTTCTTTTTAGCCACGGCTGCTTTAATGCAAAGCATCTGACATTTCAAAACACAGGCAAGCCATGTTGTTTGGCAAAATCGTGAATTGAATTAAGCTTCAAGTTGGCTCAAAACAGCAATTCGATACAAGCAGTAAGACTTGAAGTACAAAATAAGGCTGAAAAAAATAAATCAGAAAGTATGTCTGAAAGCTAGAAAAACACGCTGTACGGTATCCTTGCTAAAATGAAGTGTGTTTTGATGTCAATCATGAAAAATAAGTGGTGAGAAATGACAAACATCAGATACTACTTTTATGGATGCAACAAAAGAAGATTGAAAATAATATAAAAGCTGCCCAATTTGTTAAAATGAAGTATGTTTTGATGTCAATCATGAAAAATAAGTGGTGAGAAATGACAAACATCAGATACTACTTTTATGGATGCAATAAAGAAGATTGAAAAGAAAATGAAAGATGCCCAATTTTGTCAGGTATTTATTTGAAATAATCATTTCTTCTTTTTATTGCTTCAAGCTTATTCTATTTCCATGTGACACAAACACCCCAGAAGCGCACACCCTAGATATTCCACAATACTGACCATCACACCCAGGATCAGCTCCCCAAGTTTCGTACGAGTTACAATGAGACAATTAGCAGTAAGTTCCTTGTGAAGGGGAATTTCAAGCCGACTCAATTTTTAACATGAGAGCATACTAACCACCACCGGAGTTCGAACCCACAACCTCTCGCACCATAGTCAAACGTCTTATTGATTGAGCTAACTTGACTGCTAAGAGACACATGTAGCAGCCAACAAGGGTATACGTCTGATATGGCTAAAAAATACAAATAAACACATACATACAAACAAACAAACAAACAAACAAACAAACAAATAAAGCAGACAAACTGCTTACCTCTCTAGGTGCTTGTATTGTTACATAGTCGTCATATATTTTCCTTGCTCTAAGTCCTAGCTTATTTGATTTTAATGTTTTATACTCCTCACAAGCCAGCCAGAATTCTATATTTTCATCACTAAATTCTGTCTGTAGAAATCTCCTGAAAGCTTCCAGGCCACCTGTACAAGTAAGAGGAAAAAGAATGTATGTATGATTTTTAATGCATTACAACTTGTTATAAAAGGAGCTGTTGTTATTAGACTATGCTATCTTCAGAAGTTTTCGAAGTCCAAACTATGCTCTCTTCAGTAGATAACACACTATGATATATTTAGTAGATAGCAGACATATTATGTGAATAAATCTAAACTTAACTATGCCATCTTCATCTTCAGTAGATAGCAGCATCATGCAGTTATTGTTAACTACATGTATGCACACAACACAGGGGCACTCACATAGGTAATTGATCCGTACTAGTAGCGCTGTGCTGTGGGTATATGAGAAGAACTAGTTAGCGTCATATATCAAAAAGTATAAAAGCTCTGATTTTAGTACTTGCTTGATGTTTCAATTACTTATTCTTTTCAAAATATCTGAATTTTTAATCCGTACAAGCTTTAATAACGAGGAGCATGCATTTGTATGAGAAAGGAAATCTACCATCTTATCCAAACTCCCTTGTTAATCCAATGCACATTTTGCTTCACCGGGACGCCCTGACTTGGTCGCGTTTGGAAGAGGAGTGCCACCAAACCGTAATAGGTACAAATTTAGTACTTTCTGTCAATCAGTATGGTTTATTTTCTACATGTCAATCTTTAAATTATTAGCATAGTCCTTATAATAACGGTGGAGCGCCTTGATGAGTAAATGATAGCAAACCAGTCAAAAATCCCCAAAACTCAGTCAGTGGAGCTCCACCCATACATGTCAATAGCGTCATTATCGATTGGATTAGTCGACCATAGCGGACAATTTGATCGCTCATTGGATTAATATTATCACATGGTAAGAAATGTGCATTGGACAATCGATTACTATACTGGTTTAGTACTGCATATTTCGGTTTAATCTTCACTAAGCGGGTTTATGGCTGAAAAGGTCATGGTGAATTTGCCGTGGGCAAAACTGCACTATGGACTATGCTATCTTCAGTAGATAGCAGACTATGCTATCTTCAGTAGATAGCAGACTATGCTGTTTTCAGTAGATAGCAGACTATGCTATCTTCAGTAGATAGCAGACTATGCTATCTTCAGTAGATAGCAGACTATGCTATCTTCAGTAGATAGCAGACTATGCTATCTTCAGTAGATTGCAGACTATGCCATCTTTGGTAGATTCCAGGCTATGCAATCTTCATTTGATGCCAGACTATGCTATCTACATATACCAGATATTCTCTCAACTGGTTCTGCTTCAAAGCAAATCTTCCTCCTTTTAATGAAGATTTCCCACAAAAATATAAGCAGTTTTTCCTCGTTTGCTAGATTATAAAAGGCTACTGCAATATTATGCTGCCCTCCACTGAACAGCCTCTAAAATCTATATGATAAAATATTGTCATTTCTATTATGTTGCACATAGCTATCAAAATACACCAAGCCTTGCCTTAAAGGTCTATTTAATATGGTTCAACATTCTTGCACAGAATACAAGGGGATTATCTACTATTTTCATTAGTGATCCATCGACGTGCAATTATTCTGGACATCTTTGCGGTCAATTTGTGAAATTCGAGGTCAGTCGTGTTGGTAATCCTATAGTCATGCTGCGTGCATTATTGGAGACTAACGCATGCCAAATGCTGGATATGTGGGGAATTAATGCATGTGTGCAGAGAAACATGGAGGTTTTAATGATAGGAATGATAACAAAAATAAACCGCAACAGGTCCACATAAGCTGTAAAACCCTTCCTGTAAAATTTAGCCCCAGGAATTTAACACTCTAAAACCTTGTGAAAATCAGCTAAAAAAAGGCTATAAATTGACGCTTGCACAAGCAGCCTAATTAGCAAGCCACACTAACTGTTTTAATGTGCATTAGACCATATGTAAGCAACTCAATTGTTTCAGTAAGGTGTCTTTTGACATACCTGGTTTAACCCCCTGAGCACTATCTACCTGCTGATCTAGCATTGTCTCTGATTGGTCAATTACATGATATCTTCACTTTAATCACCAATCAGAATGGAGCTTTGCAAATAATTCACCCAATTTTTTGTGTGGTGAAATTATTCTAACAATGTTGCTGATTGGGCCAATTGATAATGAAAACTTCTTTTGGCCAATCAGCAGGTAGCTCTCATGGGGTTAATGAATCCAATTTGGTCTGGATTTAGACATGTTACGTTCCTGATGCTACCCGCATGTATCCATGCTAAATATATCTAAATTCCACATTTGGCACATTATATCCACACTAAATGAATCAAAATTGATAGCCCTACTCCCAGTGATGTAGGGCTATCTACATTTAACCCATTATATCCATGAAATCATAGCCCTATTCCCAGTGATATTACCCACATTTTGCTTTTTACATCCATGCTAAATGAATCTAAAGTGATCCGAATTCTGACATACATGATGGCCCACTTGCAGCGGTGCTACCTATATTTGGCCCATTACATCCATGCTAAAATCCTGCATACAATGTGATCTGCTTACAAATTTGCAAATTGCTGCCCTACTAAAAGACACTCCAGTACATGTCATAAATGGCTGCTGTGTGTGCAATTGAAATAAATACACAGACCCTTGTATAATGGTGTATGCTGACAGCCAACATAAAATATCCATGACCCCTTATGGTTTTTGCCACCCAAAGACCTATTTTTGTGAGGGTCAAAATTTGGTCACGGTATTGTAAAGGTACCATAAATGATTACTGAATTACTTATTGTGTTACCAAAGAACCTGCTCTTCTACAGATTAATGGATCAAAGAAGCAATACAGATCAGAAAGCAAAATAACATCATGAACAGAGATGAGGGGCAATACAATCTTAGTCACACATTTGATGATCTTCTTGGAAAACAAAATGGCAACTGAGTTGCTGACCAACCAGTATCATCTGCAGTAAACAGAAGATTGTCACAACAACAACAGTCTGCAAGACTTGAAAACATCCACTGTAAATATTTCTTTATTGGACTAGAAATAGGAAATTTCTCCTACCAAGTTTGATGTTCTACTGACAATAAGTCTGGGAAGATTATGACTTCATGCTTTACAAGCTCTTTAGCATGAGAATCAACAGGGGCAAGAGGGCCCCTTTACATAGGGGTGAACAACCGTACATGATCATGATTAATCTCAACAAAAAGTCGAAGGAAACATAGAAAATATGTACACACTGGGCTGAATCTTGCCATCATTTCATGGCAGCTATTTCACAAATGATACTTTGCAAATCATGTCACAAAATATTACCAGGGGCCTGATCATGTATCATATTTAATGGAAGTTGACTACACAGCCTGCATAGGATATTGTGATGAAAACCTGTGAACACAATGGCATCAATAAGGCAAAAGCCTATCAACACTCTACAATTACATCCCTCATAGTGACATTAAGCTTTCTCAAAGTCTGTGGCATGATCACCTTTTATTTAAAGATTACGCATCCATCGACGGACCTGAAATGCATTATATTAGTGTTAATTCGTATCTGATTAGTTTAGTGTATTCTCTCAGATTAAATAACACAAAAGCTTATCATCACAATAGTTGTGTTCCCATTGTAGGACGTACGCCCGGCGGAACATGGTCGGCGCAAGTTGCTGGGAGTAGCGGTAGGCGCTGTCAGGAGTAGTGGCAGTGTGAACGATGGTCAGCGTAAGTTCCACCAGGTGTACGTCCGGCGATTTACTCTGAAAAAATTCTCAAAAGTCTGTGTAGCTCTAGAGTTATACAGCCACAGAAACACCACTGGTCAAGTATCAACATAGGGAGAGTTTTTGGTGCATGCACTTGTGAGGAATAAAATGGTACAAGGCAGAGCTAAATCTACCGCATGACCACTTTTTCCATATCATATTGAATCATTCTTAATTGCACAGATTATTGTGTGAGTGTAAGCATGTTAACTTAAGGCAAAAACATTTATTTATTTTATTTAAGTAAGACGCTTAGGTGCACCATTATTTTGTTACTTAAAGCCATATTATAACATTTGCTGAGGAGGACGCCCTCAATACTTTTCAAAATTCTGTTTTTACAGCGTGCGGGACGGTACACACACATCAAAGGCCCGTGCAGTAGCACAAACGAAGGAGTGACATGCATTGGTAACATCTGCGGTGGTAGTAAATCAGTTTTCTTTGCTTTACCTAAGTTATCCGGCTCAAAATTAAAAGGGGTCATATCTGACAATAAAAGCTAACATTTTATGGAAAAGAAATACTAATCTATTTTTTAAAGAAATGTTATAACATAGCTTTAATTTATGTATCATTTAAACATGTAAAAGTTAAAAATGCTTATTTTATGCCAAACATCAAGTCTGAATATAATGTAATAGCTCATGAAACCTTTAATGTTGTTCTCCTGACGTGTGCAGGTGAGGTCAATGTACCACATACTAAGTCTGATGTGTAATATGAGGATGAATTACTAAGTGCAAAAACAACATCTCTCTAAGAGCTTGGTGGAAACAGACATCTTCCATGTAAGTGTCATGCTCATTCAGTCAATGTAGTAGAATTCATCGCAGAAGTGATGTAACAACTGGATTAACTATATACCATAGCAATAGGTTAAAGCGATATTTGAATATATCAGGCTGCACTAGTATGCTCATGCGGTATCTCTGCATTGAACCATAATCATGCTGATCACCTGTAAGATTAGTATCTTTGAAAAGCGCGGTATTGTATTCAATCTATGATTGCAGACATACACAGGTGATGAGTGCAACCTGCTTGTAGTGCAGGGCGATATATTCAAAAATTGTTTTAACCTATTGCTATGGTATTTAATCCTGTTACATCATCACTTCTATGGCAAATAGCGCCATAATACTGTTTTCTATAGATCAATGCGTATCAAATAAGGCATATGGCAATATGATCTATAATCTGGAGCTACTGTAAAAAAGGTCATTTTTGTGTATGTAATATTTCGTGCCTTGCCAATCTGAATCACTTTGTTTGTTTTTAAATTGGTGATTTTGAGTTTTCTTACATTGACCAATACGTAACAGAATACATTTGCGCATTTTTGCAGTAGATGCGTTGAGTAAAAAAAGCATGAAAATGAATGTTCCGCAAAAATGTCCACTTTCCCAGTAAACCATTGTCCCCTCCATGAGTGACAAGCAAACATGACCAAGTTCACAGTCTCCTCATCTAACCGTAAGATATAGCCTTGCCTCCTTAAAGTCTGGTTTAAGCTCCAACGTTTATTAAGGGCACTTTACTGTGATGTCAACAAGTATTGCATAAGTGATGACCAAGTTGATGACATGCACAGTTGAAATAGATTTAATAATGCGCTATATAATCCTGACAAGTTTATCATTTGGGAGACGAGTTATGACATTTTCTGTGCTGTCAGTTTATTTTATGTCACAAAAAGTATTTAGCATCTAATACGCCTTAAGGCAACAAAAAAAAGGGCGGGTGGACCTTTTCAAGTAGGGTCGGTTGGTCAGGCTCTTCTTCTTTTTTGCTTTTTTGCAAAAATCACCAAAATCTGCAAATATTTTGTAATATTTTGAAATACAAAAAAATAATTCCCTGAAATTTTTCGAGTTGGCATTCATTTGTACAGGAAACCCCCCTCCAATTTCTTAAAATATGGGTCGGACAAGCCATAGAACAGGGTTGTTTTTTTGTTGTCTAAGCACTATGATGGAGTATTACTATTAGCACAGGACATTATTCAGATAAAGTAATGGACAAAACCCATAAAGCCCTCCCATAAAAAGGTTTGTCTCAGAAGACTGCATATGTAGCGTTTAAATTTTAGAGCATTAGTTTATTTCCATGTTTTAAGGGTTTTTTTAGTCATCAGGGAAAAATTAGAAATGGGCCAAAATGTAATTAAAATAAAATTAGGGCTATATGCATTTCATTGATTTGGTAAAAATAAAATTGTGTGTACCACTTTATTCTTTTCCCATTTTCTTCCATTCTTCCTATTGGCTGAGACAAGCTTCCAGTGTGCAACTGTACACTAAAAGTCATTAGAAGTGCACCTTTTCCCCTAAAGTGTAGCTTTCTGTGACATTGTAAAGTTTTGTAAAATATGCTGCTTATTTTTAGTATTGAAAATGACATTTAACCTGCTGCTATCAAGTATGCTGGTGATATCAGCAATAGAGCCTCTATTGCCAATAGGACAGTTGGTTACTATGCAAATGCAAGGTGATGACAAGTAAAGGGGATGAACTTATGTTCACAGGCCAGAGTGCCTATCTTTCTTTCCAAGCGATTGGAGCAGACCCCTCCATATAATTTTGCTGTGACGGATTGCTACACCTCCCCCACAGTTTGTCTGTTAGCTTCACAGCATTAAATAAATCCAGTACCCAGTTGTACACCTGGGTGGGGAGAAGCACTAGGGATGAAGAGCCTTGCATGAGAGCACAACACATTGATGCTGCAGGGACTCGAATCCACAACCTCAAGCTACCTCACATTTATGATTCAAAGTCTTACACTGCTGCACCACCATGCCGCTACTGATGACAACTCAATTTTGTAATTTCCTCCTTTAACTCTGAATGATGGATCATTTCATGTTATGTTGTTTGTTATCTACAGGTTTTTGTGTCCATTCACAAACCTTTCGAAAATAAAACCATTGCAAAAATAACAGTGTATACAAGTGTATGGTCCAAAAATAGGTAACAATTCATCAAAAAGCCACCGAAGTACTTACGTTGGTCACGTAGGAGTTGTTCAAATGACTCGGCCCACTTCCGTGCATGTGCTTCCGAGTCTGGCACCAAAGACTTGTCGATGGCAACTTTTTCTGAGTCTCGTAAGGAGCTATCCGTATGTCTTCTTCTTAAGAATCGCATTTTGTCCTTAAGGTCTCGGGCTCTACAGAGAGAGAGAGAAAATTAAAAAAGAAAGACAATAAGGTTATTAATAACATAACATAATTTTTTTCTTAAAGCAATATTGTCCAATCTCTGAAAAAAAAAAGGTTATCACCAAGCAATATTCTATGATTTCTGAAAAAAATTTAAAAAAAAGTTAAGTTTCACTATGAAATGTGCACCCTTTTAATTTTAAGTTGACCTAATAGCAAACAAAGAAAATGAAAATAATCCATTCCAACATCTACACCGTGAATGTGTGTATCTGTCAGTCAATCTTTACATGAGGTAGACTGGCTCAATGTGCTATGAACAACCTGTATATTCACACACACACCCCCACATTTAGCTAAGTTTGTCACTTTGACTAATATTTTTAAAAATTTCACCTTTTGTCACAAATACAGCACCTATAGCCTTGGGAATTTACCTTACCCCCTACCCCTCAGGAAAATCCTAGCTACGCCACTGCTCCCACAGCCAGTCAACTAAAGTTTCCTGTGCTGCTATGATGAGTCAGTTAAACCCAGGGACTGTGTTAACACAGACCAGGGATGCTAACTAGGTCACACATCAAAGCTCTTAGTTGCATTATTAAAATATACATGCAAATAATATGCAGCTTAGCTACTCATCTTAATTTACACCTGTCAGTCAGTCCACTTGCCTCATCAGACTCACAATCATCATTATAATCTACAGCACTGATATTAAAGTCTACTAATTTAAGGAGAAATCAGCTTCCCAAGATAATAATCCTTTTATTTCCAAAGAGAATTCCAAATTGTATGTCAATTTTTTCTGCTTTCTGGTTCAAATAGCTTCTATCTTATTCTCCGTATTACACTTGAAGAAAATGATTCAAAAGATGATAATGCTAGATGTAATTTCAAAAGTAAGACCACTTATCCACAAGGGTGACTGGTTCAAATAAACTCAATAGTTCCATGCTCCACATCGCACTACTTACTTACAAAAGATGCCCATTATCAAAATGAACAAGTAGTCCAACTTTCACAAGTCTGATCCGTTTGTAATTTAACCAGTGCTTATTCTATAGTAGCTTCCAACAATCATGATTAACAGTCTCAGTTTATTATCAAATCCGATCCCCAATGTCTTTGGCAAAACGATTGCTACAGCGCCTGCTACGTGTGCCAAGTTAGCTCAGCTTTGTGATGAATCTTCCTTCCTCTACACATCAAATATGGTCCGGTTTTGAATAATAACGGGACAAAAACACACGCTGGTTAAACGTGATAGAGATATTTGCGAGCACACACTGTCTCCCCGATGAATTATATCCAAATTACTTGTACCGCCATAGGCAACTTTACTGTCCTGTAGTCTGGATAGCAGGAACTAAAATTGCCTATTGCAGAAATCGATACAATGTAGACCCAATATATATAGAAGGGCCAGATTTTTTCTGTCCACATATGGTCAAAAGGATACAAAAGAAGGGAACTGTGTTAAAACCGTATAGCTAGAGGTTACAAATTGTGTCAATCCTGTTGCTGGCAATGTGATCAATAATTAAGAAAAAGAGAGAAAAAGGGATCTATACGATAGACTTCGGTCCAGGTTTTTGCCCGCGCGGGTATGACAATTTCCATTTACATCCTGGTTTCCATGGCAACCACCCACTCAGCGTATCTTTCATTGAATGTATATATTATTTTGATATCTAGCAAAACGAGGTAAACAATTATTCCCATTATTGTGGCAAGATTGTGACTACTGTACAATAATATATGAGCAAACTAGTTGTTTGTTTAAACTAACGTGAATGAAATACTCTTGATACCTGTCAAAATCCCATTCTACTCAGGGCATTGACAAAAACTGACATCATACTACAATCTACCTTTGTGAAGGCAAAATCAACAGAATCAGAATTAAACTACATTGATATGTGGGATAAATTTACCACTACCTTAAACCTAAGCGATTTAAATCATCCCTTGATTATAAAATTATGGGGTGAAGGAAACATGACCAATTATAGCTCAAAATAACTGAAAGAAAAAAGTTGAATTCCTTCCATTATTTCCTATCCAAAGATATATACTTTTATATACTTGTCTTTGTTACTTTAATATAGTATAGTGAAAATAAAGTCAACAAATTCCCTGCCAAACATAATCCTGCATGCACTTAATTCTGTCAGTAGTGTAGGTTCCTATATTCCTCTGGCTATCCTGCTACTGTCTATGGAACCATACAAAGCAAAATTTCCATGTTGTATTGTATCCATTTCAAGTTTATTGATATGAAGGGGAGAGAATATCTCATAGAAACAATATCTCACCCAAGAGCCTGGCAAACTTTGATTTTTAGTATGCGTGTTTGCAATATGTGTGCAATGCTGTGTGAACATTACATTCATGTGTAATGCACATCATGTGCAAACCTCTCATACTTTCAGATACAAAGTAAAATTGTTTTGGCCCTTGCCAAAAATACCAGAGGTGCAATGTTTTTATTCACATATGCAATAATCAAATATGGATAAATGTCCCATATAATTAGGCAGAAGACTGCATATTGACCTGCCATACATCTGAAATCTTAAGGGGTGAACCTCAAGGATTAAATACCTGTTCACCAATAGATATCACACCAGTGATCAAAATAAGCCAACATCTTCAAGGGCCATTTGTTTTAAAATCTATAGGTCTTCATAAATTTTCACACACTCAAACTCAAATTGTAAAATTTCAATGTTACACTGGTCCACATCTGTGACACTTTGTCAGACTCGCAAATTAGCAACAGATAGTGCCATGGACTAATGATGCAGTTAGCATTGAGTCCTTCTTGCCAACTTTGGTGACAAAACTTCACATGCCCAGGCCAGAGATTAGCAAGCACACTGTGATTTTCACTGGCTTTTGCAAGTAACAATTCCATGAATCCTGAATTTTTTTTTTTCAAAATGGCTATCTTCAGTAGATAGCAGTTGTTTATTACTATTATAAATACAAGTTGCATATTGCTATCTGCAGTTACTTATTGCTATCTTCAGAACATAGCTGTTGCATATTGTTATCTTCAGTAGATAGCTGTTGTATATTGCTATCTTCAGTAGATAGCTGTTGCTTATTGCTATCTTCAGTAGATAGCAGTTGCTTATTGCTATCTTCA
This sequence comes from Amphiura filiformis, assembly GCF_039555335.1. NCBI lineage: Eukaryota > Metazoa > Echinodermata > Ophiuroidea > Amphilepidida > Amphiuridae > Amphiura > Amphiura filiformis. Next base: position 41,384,715 of record NC_092644.1, on the reverse strand, counting down.
GCAGACAGCAGTCTGTCGCTTATTGCTATCTTCAGTAGATAGCTGTTGCTTATTGCTATCTTCAGTAGATAGCAGTTGCTTATTGCTATCTCCTGTAGATAGCAGTTGATTATAGCTATCTTCAGTAGATAGCTGTTGCTTATTGCTATCATCAGTAGATAGCAGTTGCTTATTGCTATCTCCTGTAGATAGCAGTTGATTATAGCTATCTTCAGTAGATAGCTGTTGCTTATTGCTATCTTCAGTAGATAGCTGTTGCTTATTGCTATCATCAGTAGATAGCAGTTGCTTATTGCTATCTCCTGTAGATAGCAGTTGATTATAGCTATCTTCAGTAGATAGCTGTTGCTTATTGCTATCTTCAGTAGTTAGCAGTTGCTTATTGCTATCTCCTGTAGATAGCAGTTGATTATTGCTATCTTCAGTAGATATTAGTTGCTTATTGCTTTCTTCAGTAGATAGCATGCGGTTTATTGCTATCTTCAACAGATAGCAGTTGCTTATTGCTATCTCCTGTAGATAGCAGTTGATTATAATAGCTATCTTCAGTAGATAGTAGTAGCTTATTGCTATTATCAGTAGACAGCAGTCTGTTGCTTATTGCTATCTTCAGTAGATAGATGTTGCTTATTGCTATCTTCAGTAGATAGCAGCTGCTTATTGCTATCTCCTGTAGATAGCAGTTGATTATAGCTATCTTCAGTAGATAGCTGTTGCTTATTGCTATCTTCATTAGATAGCAGTTGCTTATTGCTATCTCCTGTAGATAGCAGTTGATTATTGCTATCTTCAGTAGATATTAGTTGCTTATTGCTATCTTCAGTAGATAGCATGCGGTTTATTGCTATCTTCAGCAGATAGCAGTTGATTATAGCTATCTTCAGAAGATAGCAGTTGCTCATTGCTATCTTCTGTAGATAGTAGTTGTTGCTTATGGCTATCTTCAGTAGATAGTAGTTGCTTATTGCTATCTTCAGTAGATAGCAGTTGTTGCGTATGGCTATCTTCAGTATATAGCAGTTGCTTATTGCTATCTTCAGTAGATAGAATACATTTAGCTTCAACAACTTACAGGGTTTAAAATACCAACTTTTCTGCAAGTAATTCAATTACATCTAAAATGAACAAACACTTGCAAACTCAGAAATTTGAACACATTACCCACAGCCCAACAGAAAAGAGCTGAGTAGAACCCAAGAATATGTGTGTATAGTTTAAAACCTTTCTGTTTACTGCATGGTTCAAAGAAAGATCTGTTAACATAGGATATTTTCAGGCTGGTTTTTAGCTTGACTAGGGTAATGTGTCAATTTAGCAGACCATGACTAGGGTTAGGCCTATTATGTCAATTTAGCAGACCATGACTAGGGGTTATGTGTCAATTTAGCAGACCATGACTAGGGTTATGTGTCAATTTAGCAGACCATGACTAGGGTTATGTGTCAATTTAGCAGACCATGACTAGGGTTATGTGTCAATTTAGCAGACCATGACTAGGGTTATGTGTCAATTTAGCAGACCATGACTAGGGTTATGTGTCAATTAAGAGTATTTAAAAATACTCTTAATATAAATACAGAAGTAATTCTGAAAATGATAAAGGAACGCGACAATTCACCTGTTTTAGCATGTTTGCTTCAATATTATGGTTTATTCACATACAGGTAGCTTTAATGTAGTTATTATCATAAAACAGCCAATTTGCAGACTATGTGCTAGTTTTATGCTACAGAATAATATGCACGGTATGCATGCAGCAAGTATATTCACAAGCATTAAGAAACTTAACGCTGTATTCGTAGTCTGGGTACCAAATCTAGTTACCTGTCCCTACCGAGTACCATATCACACACCTATTTACAAAATAATAAGCAATCGTAAAATACCTACAAATCCCTGCAATAAATGCAGAACATCATTATTCAAATGATATGGATATTTGTGAAGTCATATACTTCCTCTCTCTACAGATGCCCTGAAGCAACTCAAATGCATGAAAAATACAATTCTAAACATCTATGGGGACTGACGGTATAAAATCTGCTTAGCTTATATAAGCAGCAACAACAACATCCACCAAAAGCGTAAATACACACCACATCATTTCTAAGACATACCTGTACTTCCGATGTTGATCCATGATTTTTCCCTCGGACATCTTAGAATCACCAAAGCACTCAAAAATAACAAATTCCAATGCGGGGGTTTGGCTAAAATTATGCTTACCTTGCGAGTAAAAAACTGCACGGTGCAAAACACACCATGATTTTTTCACCCATCATGATGTTTGCTTGTCTGGATCAAGCTTGCATCGCCAGAAAACAACACGGTTAGCCTGGCTGATGATGCCAGCAAGATGGTCGTCAATAATCTTGAGCATGTACCATACGTCAGTTCCTCTTCAAGTAGTTCAAAAATAAAGTAGAGAGTACGGTACACGCATAGCAAGGTGTGCAAGCAGGGTACTAGAATGTATACATACAAGGATAGAAAGAAAACACTGCAATATGCAGCTCACGTGTATGCTACGTATGTTTATTCCCAAGTCCTAAATTGTGGAACCAGCGCTTATGCCTGGCAATACAATGTATTGAGGGGTTAACCTTGCTATAGGTGCTGTCTACCGATGACGTTATAGTTCTAATATATGGCATATCTAATCATCTTCTTACACTTTTGCAAGCATAAGACATTTTTGAAAAGAAAATGTAATAGCTGCTATGTGTATTATGTACACTTATCATATATCTAGCCTATTTGTGTGCGCTGCAAAATAAGTGCCTTTTACGGAAGGCAGCCATCAATATTTTTGCACATACACTATGTTTGCACTCTCATGTTGATGCTATAAATAGATGCGTGATTGTGATTGATGAAGCAACGCAAGAAGGTATTAATATAAGGCGATGCTAAAGAAGTCGACTATAAAGAAGCTATTTTTGAATAATGTTCTACAATCTTGAAATATTAATAAGCAGGTTTACAATTTGAACCTTAACTATCCTTTTGATGCCTTGTCATTTAGAAAAGAATTGGGTATGTGAATATTAGAGATGATCTGTGAAGAAATTCAAATAACGCAGTAAAGCCAAAAGTGTGGCATAAGGATCCCCCACAATATTTTGTTATGTACCTCAAGAACCGCTGAAAATGCATTATAAGAATTATCTTACAGCCTCTTCGTTCACACAGCTAATATGGATTGTACTATTCCAGTTGACACCACATATGGAGGACATGACCTTAATCTTCCCTACAGGGAGTGTGAATTTCAAATGAGGTTACCTGAATGGGTGACTCCATTTGAAATCGACACTCCCTGTGTGGAAGATTAAGGTCATGTCCTCCATATGGGGTGTATGGATTTCAACTGCAACAGCCTATTCTGAAGAAAAGAATATATCTTTCAAGAGCGGAGTTGATAGTACCACTTTGAATTCAAGATAACTCTGATTATGAAAACTCTTTTGGAAAAAGCAGTTGCTTATTGCTATCTTCAGAAGATAGCAGTTGCTTATTGCTATCTTCAGTAGATAGCAGTTGCTTATTGCTATCTTCAGTAGATAGCAGTTGATTATTGCTATCTTCAGTAGATAGCAGTTGCTTAATGCTATCTTCAGTAGATAGCAGTTGCTTATTGCTATCTTCAGTAGATAGCAGTTGATTATTGCTATCTTCAGTAGATAGCAGTTGCTTATTGCTATCTTCTGTAGATAGCAGTTGCTTAATGCTATCTTCTGTATATAGCAGTTGCTTAATGCTATCTTCTGTAGATAGCAGTTGCTTATTGCTATCTTCAACAGATAGCAGTTGTCACTTATTGATATCTTCAGTAGATAGCAGTTGCTTAATGCTATCTTCTGTATATAGCAGTTGCTTAATGCTATCTTCTGTAGATAGCAGTTACTTAATGCTATCTTCTGTAGATAGCAGTTACTTATTGCTATCTTCTGTAGATAGCAGTTGCTTATTGTTATCTTCAGTAGATACTATAGACACAGATTTAATTTGAGAGGAGACTGCAATATTTCGGTTCATAAACCTCTTCAATACAGCTAGCTGCACGTGTTACAGTTTAAGTGAACACTACTAACTAAATGTGAGCGTTAAGTGATGAAAATATGAGCTTCACCTGTTTAGCCTGCAATGGCTGTCAATGTTTGGATATTCAGACTGGTTACAGACATGTCCTCAGGTAGGTTTGAAGGATGTCAATTGATTTTGATATTCACAATGTACGTAAAACAGCAGCACTTTGCTACTATGTGAAAGGCACTACATTGTGCCATGCATCAAAAATACTGTTATTTTTATGGGATATTTTTGCCGGGGTACATAATATTCATGCTTTTGGAGGTTAAACAGGCAACCATGAATTTGAATTTTGAAACCGTGAAAATATTTTAAACCAGTGATTGTGCTGAACTTTTTTTAACAACTGGTTTGCTGTTAGAGCTTGGGCCAGTTACCAATTGAGTTGGCTATATTTTACAACTTGCCCATCAACATTTACAGGTTGCCCGAGGCATTTACAGGCTGGATTTTGCAATGGACGGGTACTAAATTGAGCCATTTTGAACTCATACACCTCAGTATGTAGCTGCTTCAAATTAAAAATGTCCACCACATGTTGGAACTTGAGAATCTATCATTGACCAAAAGAAGGATTACTTTTTAAGTTTTCCTCATTGGTTTACATTTTGTTGTCCAATTTCATAAAAAATCTTCCCCAAAGGTGTTATCCACCAATCCTGGTCCGGGTTCTATCAGAATGACACTTATGTGTTCTGAAATGGGGGCTATTTTTTACTGGGGACAATAAGAGATACACAAAAAATTGAATGCTTACAACCATATTCTCACAATTCATTTTACTGACATACGATTTTATTTTTTCTGAATCACATTGCAAAATTGAAATTGAGATGGAATTTTAAGTTTATATTACTAGCAGCTTTCAGAAAAGGTCATAAACTTCAATCATGCAAGGAACAATTTTTGTACATATTTCTTCTCTTATATTTGATTGTCTCTGCATATTTTCCTTTCATGTATAACTTTATCATTTTGCTGTGAGCATCTTTCACTTCTGATGTAAAAGAGCCCTCTGTTATATGCTCTCATAATGTAATGGTATGTAACACAACCAGGCCCGTACGCGGGGGTGGGGGTGTACGATGCACCCCCCCAAATTTGGAAAAGTATACAAAAAGTCCCAAAATTTCAGAATTTGCGAGAGTAGCGATCAAAAAAATCAGATGTTTTACGCTTTTTGGACAAAAAAGGTCCAAATTTTGTCCACTTTTCACAAAATCCCCCCCCCTGGAAAAAGGTCCACTTTTTCAAAATCAGCACCCCCAAATGAAATTCTGCATACGGGCCTGAACACAACATTCTGGCTAAGACATCTTTGGTTCTAAATTTACTGACAGGTTACTGGTGTTTCTTATAGGTGCAACACCTTTTTTTTAATAAGGTATATTGCTGTTCGAGATCAATGGGCAAACGTGATGCATGCTGGGAAGGAAAAGGGCTCAAATTTGCGATCTCAGGTGACAAATTCTATAGCTTTTGAGCCCTTTTCATACCCAGCATGCATCACGTTTGCCCACCGATCTCGATCAGCAATATACCTTATGGCCTCAGAAAACATTAATCACTCGTAGTATATTTCTAAAATTTTTGTTGGTGCAGAATTTCTGTAATGTGTAATGTGGCCCTTCCCCCCCCCAAATTGAACAATTTCAACATGAACAAGTGGTCTGTTTCTTTCTAATTTGGACAGTTAGGAATATTTCTACCCTTTTCTGAGGGAATGCATTTGTGAAGTTTATCATTCATCCAGGTAGTAAACAATAATAATTATTTAACGCCAGAAGATCAGTATGGCTGATCATGCATTCAGGATTGGATTTGAAAATTTCCCACTCAAAAATAGTAAGTCCAGTTGACTAGAGTACAAATATTATTATTTTTTCGGAGGGACTTCTTTTTGGGGGTGGGTTGTGGCTGGGTACTGGCCTGCACCCATGCCTACACAAGTTTAGAAGTGAAAAACATGAAAAGATTAATTATTTCTTCTACAGGTATGGCTATCTGTACATAGCTGACAGGGACCGACAGCTTAACATTCTCCTCCAAAGTACTTCCACGGCTTATTTACTCAATTCTAAATAAAGCATGGGGAGAGCAGGAGTCTGAATTTAATTTACAGTTATTTTGCAATTAAATTCAAACTTTTCTACATGTCGCCACTACTGGGATGGAACCTTGGACCTCACATACCAGCGACAAGTGCCCAAACCACTGCACTGCACTCTCCCTTTAAAACACTCCCTCCATATCAAGAATGACATCAACAGTAAGCTTACAACTTATTATGCAAGACACAAAACCACTGCCAGGGGAACTGCATACACATCAGGCATGTGGTACGTATATTGAACTATGATGAACATACGACTTGTTACATCAAAATAAGTAAGAAAGGAAACTAACCTTTTATGTCAGAATTAGAGAGTAAGCTACAAAAGTAGAGTTCATGAATCTCGTAGGAAAATACTAGCATAGCTTTGCTACCAGGCCCTCATTCTTTAAAGGGATATTACATTTGAAATCAAGAAAACATAAAATCAATGGGATTATTTTTTATTTCATTGCTCACAATTAGTGTTGTTTCAAAAAATTGTCAAAATTGGCAGTTTTCTCACAAAATAACGAAAAAATATAGTTCAAAAAGTTTAAGAGGTATTTAAATGCAGTTTTCTGTTTCCAGTGTGATTTGACATAGTCTTTCAGGTGCCCCCCTTATATTGAAATAAACATCCTTTTCCAAAAGGAATCAAATTCAATAATAGTGCCCAAAAATAAAATGAAACCAAACCTGTTTTTAAGCTTCAGCAAATGGTATCTTTCATTGGGAGAGAAAACCCCTTAATAAAAGAAGTGCAACATCCTTATTTAAAAAAACGTTGGTTTTTATCAGAACTATATAAAAAGGATTTAATCCCTTTTGGAAATGAACTTCAATGCAAATATTCTGCACCATCTTAGCTGCCTCTAGAAGTAGAAGTGCTCAATGAGCAGAAATAGGCCACTATTAAGAGCTTGTACTTGTTTACATAAATTAAAACAGCTCAAGTGAAGTGTGCATTGGCCTATAGGCTATATGTGATGCGATCAAGCAAAATGAGTCTGATGTCGATCAAAATCAAAATTCAGTTTTCAATCTCACTACATGAGCTATTCTCTGAACTTTATTTTGGTGAAAACCCCATCATAATTAAACTTATGGTTCTAGTGTTATGGCCATTTTAGTGTTGCTCAGAACAATAAAATACAAAGGAAGTTGAATACTATTATTGGTTATATCTTGAAATCAATATTCCCGACATCCGACTCATTTTGCTTGATTGCATCACATATCATATGCTGTCATATTATATGACCATGGTTTCTAATATTGATATTATGCAATCACATCCAAGTATTTAGATACTAAACAAATAATATATAAATGCATGCTTTAATTTCAAGCTTAAGATGGGTGACCTGATCAACAGCCTCATCCCCCAACTTTTTCCTATCGAAATGGAGAAAAGCTCATATGTGACCATACACGACGAATAAGCCGTAAATGTCCTAAATTGTATTCTGAGTTACAGTGTAAAATGTGCATGAAGGTACCTCCAGTTGGTGCGATATGTATCTCATTTTAATAGTGCTAGTCAAACACCTTATAAAACAATCAATAATCCTATTGTTGAAGAGGATAATAAGCTTTTACCTATTTCTATAGAATTCTTAAATAGCTCTGGTCTTTGTTTGCTTTAGCTAAATCCTGTTCAAGTGGTGGGTTACAAAGCATTGTATTTTGTCTAGGTATGTATAACCAACAATTAACAATGAGAGTACATTCCTGAACCTCGTTGACTTGGGGATGATTTGAAATGACCGCCAATTATGACTGTTTGATATTTATTACCAGCAATGTGGATAAAGAGACACATGTAGAACCGAAAAAGGTAACATTTTGTTGAAGGAGCAAAGTTCAACAAACCATATCCTCGCTTCTGGATATCGTTTGAATTCAAATGATATACCATTTTAAAGCTTATGATATATATTTTCTAAACAGGAAATAAAACTAAATTGACTGGGGGCCGAATTTACGGCTCATTTGGGATGTATGGTCACATATTTTTCTCATAAATCCTGGTGAAAATAGGCCTAAAATATCTTTGAACAAGTTCATTTGGATTGTTAGATTTCACTGTTAACATAGTTCGTTTTATGCAAATCCAAGAAAAATGAAGATGTTAAACTCACATTTTTAGTGACGTTTCTCTATATAGTGACGCCCTCTATAGAGGTTCCTGTTGCCTATAAAAGGAAGCAGTCAGATGTGATGGGTTGCCAGTCTGAAGAAACCACTAGTGTAGTGGTGAAACGTCACTAAAAATGTGAGTTTAACATCTTCATTTTTCTTGGATTTGCATAAAACGAACTATGTTAACAGTGAGGCCTAAAATATATTCCGTTTAGATGTTATGAACGGCAAAGTGACAGCCACACCCCCAATTGTGGTATGGGCCATTGTGAATCATATTTTTAATTCTAATATCAAAACGGCTAGTGCAATTTACTTAAAACTTGGGAATTGGATTATTTTAGTACAGGCCTCAATGTGAGATACAAAACACAATACAAACAAATCTGATCACCTACCTTAAAACAAATTGTTTATGTCTACAATGCTTAACTTTAAACACTTTTGATGTTTAGTTCATAACTTCTTTCTTTTCTCAATTTAAGCAATATGTATATTATGTTACATAACATTAAAAGAAACAAATTATTCCATGTTCACTACAGTCTGTTTCGCCCAAAGGCTCCTCAGGTGAAAGAAGAACGCAACTTTATGTGTATATTATGTTAAATACCTAAATACTTGGATGTATTTATCATTTAGTGTTTATGAGCATTTAAAGTATTTAATTTATCGTTTGCCTCCTATACCTAAACTATGTAAATACAAAGCAGTGTTTAAAAAGTGTTGCAAGTAAACATATTGAAGTGTTTAGATAAATGTTTAAAGCCTCAATGTTTAAGTATATGGTGATAAAAGTACACTATTTCAATTGAAAGTTTGCTACAGAGCCACTCTCCAGACAAGAGTCGATGAATAATTTTGGTTGGTCTTGTGTTGCACGATCATCTAATCAACAGGAGTGCTGTACATGGCACAAGGGCTACTCCACTTGAAATTCACACTCCCTCTGTGGAAGATATTTAAATAAAGTCTTCAATGTAGGGAGTATGAATTTCAAATGAAATGAACACATTAAGCAGCTCCATTTGAATATCATACACCCTCTGTAACAGATTAAATCTGAATCTCCACTGAGGGAGGGTGATTTAAAATAAGAGACAGAGTATTTCTAAAATCTTCCACATGGGGGTGTATTTCAAATAGAATAGCCCAATGCAGACTGTGGCCGTGGTGGCAAGCTTAAGTTGGTCAATAGAGATACAAGAACCAGAGGCAGTGTCACTTTACCTGTGTACTCCAAACACAAGATGGAGTAGCAGATTACATGTGCCTATATGAAACACTATCGCGGAATCAATAATAATAGGCAACAACTTTGTCCGATTTGTTCAAGACTGGCAGAAATCTCTGGATAACAACGCATATGTTATTCGAGCCCATACCAGCATGCATGCATGTTACATCCATAGGCAAGGTGTTGTGTCTGACGATAAAGCGTCCCTCAGCTCATAAACTCTATAATGTTTTCTCTTCTGGTACCAAATTATGAAAATATAGTTTGCTTAACCCTATGGGCACTTCTGCCTTTCTTACAGAGCCCCTGATTGGAAAATTACATGACATAATCAGCTGAGTAACCAATCAAAACAGAGCTTTTATATCTCTTGGTACTTTTAAGCTTTATCCCCTTCAGCCCTACTGACTATATATCAACATCATTGAGATGGTTCCTTGATAGACAGGTCCAATAATGAAATACATGAGAATGTGGACGCATCTTTTTGCCAGGACTAAAAAATAAAAAATAAAATCAGTGAGACAAACAATTCATTACCTTGAATCCCATATAATACTCTGCATCTAAACTGAGCTCAAAAAGAAACTTATAATTTTTCACAAGGTCATATCTTGAAATCCTGTCCATCAAATTGAACCAAAATTACACACAGATTTACTTCAATACTCTACTCTTAACACATGTCAGTAACCATGCAGTTACCCAACTGACACAACAGCAAAATGCACTGACACGGGACAGCTTCCTGGACCACATTTACAGCCAAGCCCTGTTTCATGAAAAAAGTGTATGAAAAGCAGAAAGCAGCACCGCTTTATCATCTGTGCAAGGATCTTGTGTGCATTCTCACAGATTTTTTGTCCTGGGTGCCAAATGTTGGGCTGTGAAAGTGAAGGAAGTCCAGGAAGCTGTCCCATGACAGTGCATTTTGCTGTTGTGTCAGTTGGACAACTGCTTGATTACTGACATGTGTTTTGAGAGTAGAGTATTAAGGTAATCATGTGTGTAATTTTGGTTCATTTTGATTGATAGTATTTTAAGATATGACCTTGTGATTCACAAGTTGTAAAAAATTATAAGTTTCTTTTTGAGCTCAGTTTACAATGTAGAACAAATCTTGGATCAGCTCTCAGTAACAGCAGACATTGAGTGACTCCACACCGAGAGTGAGATCTGCATTAAAATGCATCAATGTGCATCCGTTTTAATGCAGATCTTGCCTCCCGTGTAGAATTGCCATTTTCAGGTTGATGGAAATCAAACCCATATCATACATATTATAGTCCCTAGTTGTGCTCACATTGTCACGACATATGCCCGGCGGAACTTGGTTGGCGCAAGTTGCTAGGGCCTATAGGAGTAGCGGTATAGGCGCTGCCAGAGGTAGTGACAGTGTGAACGATGGTCAGCATAAGTTCCGCCAGGTGTACATCCGACTATTTATTCCTGACAAAGGTTACTGGTAGTAGCGAGTTATGAGTAATCTCTGCTAGGCGTATATACGTATGTTGCAATGTGAACGCTGCTATGCCTGGCACCCAGTGTAAGTTTGACCTTTTTTTGGTCGGAACTAAGACTACATATGGCATGGTTGAAAAAGGTCACGGAAACATCGGAAGTGGTAGCCGATGTTTACGCTGACCAGAAGTGAATGCTTGGTGGAACTGGTTGGCGTAGTGCTAGAAGTAGGCTTGGTGTAGACACGGGGTAGGAGTATGAAAAATATTTGTGGAATTTTGATCAACGTTAGTGTAACTTTCCGCCAGGTGTAATTCAAAATGTGAACATGACTCCTGCGAATTCAAGGATATTTCATGTGGCAATCAAACTCAATTCTACAGAATTCACAATGTTGTTGTGTGCTGCCAATATAAACTAGTAAATCATTCTGGACTCAGACAGCCTTATCAAGATGTACTCATTACTTTCTTAATCAAAGAATAAATTGTATGGGATATAGGCTTACAATTTCCAGCTTATCTTGGGATGCTATGTCTGGATCTCTGCCTTGACTCTGCGGTTTCTACAAATTGTTTTTCAAAATCCTTTTATATGTTATTATAAAGATAATAATGTATTTTCTTCTACTCCCAGTTTCAAGGTGCAATGGTTTGTCAGCACATTTTGAACATTAATTTTCAATGGGCATGATGGGGGTGCGCTTAAGTACTATAGTGTACAGTTGGCATTTTTTGCATGACCAAATATTTTCATATCATCCCCTAAATAAGTTATATGCCACTTCAGCAATATAACTCCTATACAAGAAAACTTAAATACTTTATTGTGCGAGTGCCGCAGGCCTTTTAAAATTTGTCGAATATCTTAGGATTCTGGTCATGATTACCTGGAAAGCCCTAATGAGTATCAATAGTTATCACAGCCATTTTTTGTAGGCCCAATTAAAATTGAATTTATTAAAATATTTCTTTAAGCTTACATATTTCTTGCTTTTCTTGGAGGTTGCCTCTCGTTCACTGAGTTGTTTTCTGTGGTTGCTACTAATTCACAGGCGTTTAGTCCTCTTCTTTGACAGCATCGATGGAATTCGGCTGGTCCACCGGCGACGTTCTCAGGAGGTGGTCGTCTCCCATCGACAGTGTTCGCCGTGCTTTCTGCAAAGTTAAAGAAAAGGACACAGATTTTGAGTCTAAGTATCATAGATGAAAATCAATTTTTAACAAGTCAAGGATGCAACTCACCACATTACGTATACATCAACTAGTAAAAAATAAATGAGTTTATCTCAGGTGGCTGCCATGAACGTGGTTTTTAGAATTCTGATCAACATATGCATCATATATAAGCAGATCTGCCCTAAATAAATATTATATGGGGATTATGACATAGCTGTAACCCCACACAGATACAGTAAGGAGGGCACTGCTGTTGAATGAGTTCCAAGTAAAGCTATATACGATAATACAATGAGGCATTATTTTGAGACAAGGTCCAATACTCAGAGGAGAAAAACCTGTGAATACACCGACAGAGGTAACAAATTTGACATTTTTTTGCTCACAGAAAACTTGACATGCAAGACAGCACACACAGCACATTCACTCACGTAACAGTTTCATATCATGACAAGATCACAATTTTTCATCACTGATGCCATGTACACACATGCAGTCTTTTCTGTTTTATCAATCACAGAATATTACTCCCGTTCATTCCTCAATCCTACACCCCGACACAACTTACAACATGCTAGTATCAAAGAAGCAACCGAAAGAAATTGTTCAAATTAAGCTAAGACATCATGTTATGCTTTTTAACACCAGCATTATAATGATTTTATTCAGAGTGGCCAATTAATCATTGTTTATTGGTTAAGTAAGTCACATGTAATTAGGTCTCAATCTCATTAACAACCACAACAAGAGTTGTTCACACTGTTTATTAAGCCAAGCGTAAGGAAATCAACTTTAAGATTCTTTTTTTGCCTGGCATCACCTGAGCAGAGAAGTCATGCACATGTATAAATAGTTCTTTGTGTTATCTCCAGTAGATAGCAAACTGCTTAGCAAAGTATGAATACTAGGGTCAAAATCACAGGTTTAAAAACATCATACAATTTACATTTCATTTGAGTCTGGTATCACTTGAGCAATTCATGTAATATATATTTATGTTATCTTCAGTAGATAACAATTTGCTGAGCAAAACATAATGCCAGGTTTGAAATCATGGGTGTTTAAAAACATAAAATTGACATTTCTTTTGAGTCTGGTATCACTTGAGCAGTTCATGTAATATATATTTATGTTATCTTCAGTAGATAACAATTTGCTGAGCAAAACATAATGCCAGGTTTGAAATCATGGGTGTTTAAAAACATAAAATTGACATTTCTTTTGAGTCTGGTATCACTTGAGCAGTTCATGTAATATATATTTATGTTATCTTCAGTAGATAACAATTTGCTGAGCAAAACATAATGCCAGGTTTGAAATCATGGGTTTTTAAAAAAACATAAAATTGACATTTCATTTGAGTCTGGTATCACTTGAGCAATTCATGTAATATATATTTATGTTATCTTCAGTAGATAACAATTTGCTGAGCAAAACATAGTACCAGGTATGGAATCATGGGTTTTTAAAAAACATAAAATTGATATTTCTTTTGAGTCTGGTATTACCTTGTAATATTTCTCTATGTTATCTTCAGTAGATAGCAATTTCCTGAGAATAACATGGCTAGTGTTTTTTAATCACTGAATGACATTAATGTCCCACTGCATTGAACATGTTGGAAATAAATTCCCATTTTTTAAATTATTTATATTGCTAAAAATATTGAATATCAGTGGCACAAGAAGTTAAACAATAGATTAAATAGAACAAGTGAGACCAGTAGAATTAATTAATTGATACACTGTCTGATCAATGGGGAAATCCCTCTATTTTCTTGTTGAAAAGAGATGAGATACTGAAATGCAATTCTTCCATCTCAGTGATATAAATACTGCCCTCTAAAGGTCAGATGAAAATAAAAACAATTTTCCCTGTCCACACACCAGGAATGCAAGATATCATGGAGTCTTAAATCTTATAAATTAATTTGTAAAATCAATGATGTAAATCAGTTTAATATAGTCAGTTATTGATATTTTGAAAGTTTGCAGCACCAAATATAGATTGAATAAAAACATATTTGTGGTTAGAGGCAGAAGTAAGATTTGGAACCTTGGGCCTATCTGTACTATTTTGACTCACGGCAAGTCAGTGTTGAGGTAGCTGTTTTGTGCACAGATCTATGCGGCATCTATGTGTATGTATACCAGTGCTTTGAGCGAAGGCTCAAAATTTGAGGCTGCACTCAATGAAATACACAATGACATCACTAACTCACCAAGAGTAAAAATGCTAATAGTGCACTCAGTGTCATAAGCTTTGTTGGTAAGAGTAGAGATTCAGCATTCAAATCCTCATCAAGGTTGGCTTTTAGCCTTAGCCCACAAAAGTAAGATGTGTTTCCCAAAAAAGCCATTCTCTCCCAGCATTATCACTTTGTGGTTACAAAAAGGCATGCTCACAAGAGTAAGAAGTGTTTCCCAAAAGGGGCCATTCCCTCCCAGAATTGTCTACTTGTGGCTACAAAAAGGCATGCCCACGAGAGTACGAAGTGTTTCCCCAAAAGAACCAAACCCTCCCAGCCCTGGCTACAAAAAGGCATGCTCACAACAGTAAGAAGTGTTTCCCAAAAGTGGCCATTCCCTCCCAGAATTGTCTATTCCTGGCTACAAAAAGGCATGCCCACAAGAGTAAGAAGTGTTCCCCAAAAGAACCAAACCCTCCCAGAATTGTCTATTCCTGGCTACAAAAAGGCATGCCCACAAGAGTAAGAATTGTTTCCCAAAAAGAACCATTCCCTCCCAGAATTGTCTATTCCTGGCTACAAAAAGGCATGCCCACAAGAGTAAGAAGTGTTTCTCAAAAGAGCCATTCCCTCCCCAGCGTTGTCTATTCCTGGCTACAGAAAGGCATGCCCACAAGAGTAAGAAGTGTTTCCCCCATTCCCTCCCAATGTTGTCTATTCCTGGCTACAAAAAGACATGCCCACAAGAGTAAGAAGTGTTTCCCAAAAGAACCATTCCCTCCCAGAATTGTCTATTCCTGGCTACAAAAAGACATGCCCACAAGAGTAAGAAGTGTTTCCCCAAAAGAACCAAACCCTCCCAGAATTGTCTATTCCTGGCTACAAAAAGGCATGCCCACAAGAGTAAGAAGTGTTTCTCAAAAGAGCCATTCCCTCCCCAGCATTGTCTATTCCTGGCTACAGAAAGGCATGCCCACAAGAGTAAGAAGTGTTTCCCCAAAAGAACCAAACCCTCCCAGAATTGTCTATTCCTGGCTACAAAAAGGCATGCCCACAAGAGTAAGAAGTGTTTCTCAAAAGAGCCATTCCCTCCCCAGCATTGTCTATTCTTGGCTACAGAAAGGCATGCCCACAAGAGTAAGAAGGGTTTCCCAAAAGAGCCATTCCCTCCCAGTGTTGTCTATTCCTGGCTACAAAAAGACATGCCCACAAGAGTAAGAAGTGTTTCCCAAAAAGAACCAAACCCTCCCAGAATTGTCTATTCCTGGCTACAAAAAGGCATGCCCACAAGAGTAAGAAGTGTTTCTCAAAAGAGCCATTCCCTCCCCAGCGTTGTCTATTCCTGGCTACAAAAAGGTATGCTCACAAGAGTAAGAAGTGTTTCCCAAAAGAGCCATTCCCTCCCAGTGTTGTCTATTCCTGACTACAAAAAGGCATGCCCACAAGAGTGAGAAGTGTTTCCCCAAAAGAGCCATTCCCTCCCAGTATAGTCTATTCCTTCCCCAAAAGAGCCATTTCCTCCCAGCATTGTCTATTCCTAGCTATATTTTGAGGAAGAAGCATTTCCCAGAAGCTTTTTCATCCTAACATGACGTTTCTTTCTAGAAAAAGGAATAAATAAAAATAAAAAAAGCTTGCCCACAAGATCAAGCAGTCAAGTAAGAGGTATTTCCCAAAAGGGCCATACCATTTAATATCAGAAATTTCTTTCAACAAACTGCATGCGCACATGAGAGAGGTTTGAGTAGGAAATGATTCCCATAAGAGCCATTCAAACCCCCTGTATCATCTGATTCTTGATAACAGTGATGTGACGTGTCCCACATTTATAAAAAAAATATCACGATTAGAGCTTTGTACTGGAAGTCTGTTTGCATGGAGCAAATAAATGAAATTGAGAGTCTTGCACTTTTTTGCAAGAGCAAGTTAGGAAATAACAGGTAGGAAATAATTACATCCCTTGAGCTAAAATTTGGTAAAATCAGCAATTTTGTGTTTGCAAAGTAATTTATAGCACAGAATAAATAGATTTATTTATAGATTATGACGTGCAGTTCTACAACATATAGCAACGGATGCATTTTTCAAAACTTGCATTATATCATTCATTATATTAAGCTTATATCCCTTTTGTTTATTTCAAGCCAATGTGTCACTATTAATTAGGAATGTCTACTGACCTGCATGGTCGTTTATTGCCTATGCTTGACAACCACTTTAATCTAGGGTGCCCTCAACTATAAGACTTACTAATTTTACTTACTTTTGATTAACTTATTTTGATGAATGAAGTCGTAGTGACATGAGTGCGTAGTGCTGTAGGTTTACATGTTTTGTATGTAGATTGTAGGTAACGCTTACGTATAATCAGTAAGCGTTTTAAAATTGAGGGCACCTTACATAAGTGGTCATAATAAATGGCCATGCCTGACACCCAGTGTCTGACACTCTCTGTCCCCCTACAAGGATATGCAAATGGGTATTCAAACCTTCATTGACTACAGACCTAACACCCTCTGTCCTCCTACCAGGATATGCATACCCATAGGCATATCCTCCCTATACCAGGATATGCCTATGGGTATTTAAACCTTCCTTGACTACAGACCTGACACCCCGTGTCTTCCTACAAGGATATGCCCATGGGTATTCAGACCTTCTTTGGCTATAGACATGACACCCTGTGTCCTCCTACCAGGATATACCTATGGGTATTCAAACCTTCATTGACTACAGACCTGACACCCTCTGTCTTCCTACAAGGATATGCCAATGGGTATTCAAAAGTTCCTTGACTAAGGACCTGACACCCTCTGTCTTCCTACAAGGATATGCCAATGGGTGTTCAAAAGTTCCTTGACTACAGACCTGACACCCTCTGTCCTCCTACCAGGATATGCCCATGCATATTCAAACCTTCTTTGGCTACAGGCCTGACACCCTCTGTCTTCCTACAAGGATATGCCCATGCATATTCAAACCTTCAGTGACTATAGAACTGGCACCCTCTGTCCCCCTCCCAGGATATGCCCATGGGTATTCAAACCTTCATTAGCTGCAGACCTGACACTCTCTGTCCCCTCCCAGGATATGCCCATGCATATTCAAACCTTCACTGACTACAGACTTGACACCCTCTGTTCTCCTACCAGGATATGCCCATGGGTATTCAAACCTTCCTTGGCTACAGAATTGGCATCCTCTGTCCCCCTACCAGGATATGCCCATGCATATTCAAACCTTCACTGACTACAGACTTGACACCCTCTGTTCTCCTACCAGGATATGCCCATGGGTACAATTCCTTTATAGCTACCTCCTACCAGGATATGCCCACAGGTATTAAGCCTTCCTTGGCCACATGCCTGACACCTTCTGCACTGATATGCCTGTGGGCATTCAGACCTTGCTTGCACTATGGTGTTACATGATAACCTACTCTATAATGGATGGTTTCAGTATAATAGATGATGAAACCTGCCTGACTTCTAGCAACAAAGGTCAATTATTTATGTGCTGCTTTGCATGTAAAATACTGCAATGCTTGATTGTTCACTTCAAAATTCAATTACAAGAGACGATGGTTTGGGGTGACTGGACTGAGGCTAACCTAATTTAAATTGGTTGCCCTCTTTTATCAGTCAGCCCTGTTCTTCTTCATTTTGTACATCTTTTTATTTCAGCTTGTTTATATCATTGTCAGTTGAATACAAGCAATGTCTAGTGCGTCATCCTAGTATAATCAGATTGATACGATTATTGATAACGCAACCTTGAAGTTGATAAATAACTGCTCTAAAAGGATTTTCTTTTTCACATTATTGAACTTGAAGGACATTTTGTTACATTATGGACAAGGATGTTGTTATATCATCTGTACATGAAGTGGGGTTTTGTAGGGCATAAACAATTTTTTCCATGGTTTTTTTAACTTTTCTGGATTTGGACAAGACTTTTTGAAACGTTTGATTTTTTCAGATGTTTGTTTTGCCGCATTTGTCATTGTTGTAACTTTGGGTATATTTTATACTTCTTTAAAATGTTTTCCCCAGGATTTCTCCTTTTTATTTATAACTATTGCTTTTTACATAAATTTAAACAAAATAATGTTTTTTAAAAACAGGTTAATGTCCCAATGGTACACTGTAACATAAAGTGGGGACAGTAATGGGCATAAATAAGTGGGGCAGCAGCAAAAGTTTAGCAACCCCATTATTAAAATGGTCTGACCAAGTCTGGTATTATTTTCCTTATATTTCTTGTACATCTATACATCAATAACTCTATATAAGAGTTCAATTATGAATCCCAACACATCACCTAGATAGGCCAGGTAACAGTACTTTCATGTATGTATTTTCGCCATCTCATGTTTCGGCAATCATCACAAAAAACCAGCGTCTGCTGTGTTAAATCGCCTGTTCTATTACAAAGCATAAGAGTATCTGTAATCAAAACAAATGAAATTGGATTGAACTCGGTGCCTGGAGCTGGCAACAGAATTAGGCCAGGTCATCGCAAGAATTGAGATATACGCTTGCCGCTGACAATAATTACAATTCTATATTGCTTGCCTTGACTGCCAACTCGCATGTATCGATCATTGTATGTGATCTATATACATATCATGTTTGTATAATTGATCACATGCCATTTGTCGTAAGAGATCGTAAAATTCAGCATGATATCGGGAGAATTTGTTTTTCGTTTATAGCGGAAATTGGCTGTTTCAGATAGTAATCATATCAGATGGGGATGATAACTATTTTATTGAGCCATGCATGTCTTCCTACAAGAAATTGGCTATTCATATTAATATGCCGCCTCCCTGGGACATCTGTGTAAGATGATGTAATAACAAACAACCCAGTTATTTTTATGGCATCTTGAAAATAAGAAATCGATCATATATCCCAGATAATATACATGCTGTCAAAGTGAAGATTAAAAAAAGCGAGATGCTGACTATTCAAAATGGTAATCACACCCCATCCATCAAAGATGAAAATGAAATTGTGGTAATAATATAGCAGGATTTCTTTGAAATCGGCTGTGTTACTCGTATCATTTATCTGCTGCTGAGACTGAAATTAATAGACAAAATTTTCATAAAAGTGGCTGTCCCATCTTGTAATCATAACCCCACCAATAATACTGTCAAAATATAGTATAAAGGCATATATGTTAAAGTTTGTTTTTTGGCGAAAAAATACGACTCATAACATCATGTATTGATATAGAATGGTGTGCAATCAGTTCGGTGCAGCACTTACAATGGGCACTTTTGCGCGCTGCATAATGTGTGACTGATGCACACTTATGTGAATTTATGTGCGCTTGAGTTGGGACTTGTGCAAAGACTGAATAATTTTCGCCAATTATAAGCGGGACAAACTTTAGGCAATATTTCTGTCATATTGGTTATATAACTAGTAATATACATCAGAGAGATATTGAAGCGAAATAATGGACATCATTCCCATTATGCAGCTGGCTATCTCAAATATTAATTATAAGTCACACATTAGAGACGGTGATATATGGAAAGGAAAATGTTATACAGATTGTGATAATGACATAAATGTGTTAATGGAGAATATCTATATCCCAAATCTCATTCCTTGTCTTTTCCTACTTAACCCCCTCAGCACTACCTGCCGATCTAACATTCTCTCTGATTGGTCGATTACATATCTTCATTTTAATCATCAATGCAGAATGGAGCTTTGCAAATAATTCACCCCAATTTTTTGTGTGGTGAAATTATTCTAACAATGTTGCTGATTGATCCAATTGATAATGAAAACGTCTTTTTGACCAATAGGCAGGTAGTTCTCATGGGGTTAAAGAATTAATCTGTAATTCTGTTCCAGAACGCCCTAATATAAATCAAATTTCGGTTATAAAATTCATCAATAAATTTCAGATTATTGCATTTTTTCGGAATGTGCATACATGTATGTGGTAATATACCATGCAAATAGTAAAAGTGGCGAAAAGATAAGAAAAAACAACTTGACATTTATCAGGAACTAAAATGTATTTAAATACTGTCATTCATCTTTAAGTGGTTGCCTTGCAAAGTTCTAAAACCAGGCTTCATAGACAAATGCTGGCATTCAATGCTGGGGGTATAGCTTTTAACAGTACATGCAGAAGGCATTATTTGCAATGTAACGAAAAAACAAAGCATGAGCTCCTATGACCAAATTGACCTACATCTGCTAATTGATCCATTTGGGGATCAATTAAAGCAAAGAGTTTGGTACAAAAAACTCTGTACGTGCCTTCATATAAGATACAATTCCCTATCATAGGAAACATTAATTAACTGAATCAGATTATGCAAGATTGAATTTGGCTAGTGTTCCCGCTACCACTGCATGGTCCAAAATTTGCCCATAAATTTTCTATCCTTTGCAGACTTGCATAATAGAAATGTTCATTCTGATATCGTTCCTAGGAATTCTGGTAAAGTGAGAATTTAAGTGGCAGTACCAGAATTATCTTTGGTGGGGCATGGGGGTAGGGAAAAATGGATTTTAAGATGGAGGCAAAAATCAACACATTTTGCACAAAATTGCAGAAAAAAGTGGACATTTTTGTAATTTGTAACCCCCTCTCCTCTCTACTGGTAATTGTAATATTTCATCAATAAGGAAAATTATTAAAATTTACATGAGCATTAACAGAAAAACATCTGGCTTTTCTACGAGCATAAGCATAGGTTAGAACCAACAGGCTTGGTTAAACTTACAAATGTAATAAATATGTGGTGTGATCAAGCAAAATCAGTCTGAAGTTGGACATATTCAATTTTCAGCTTCTTATAGCATTATAAGAAGTATTTGCAAATCTACATTTTGCAGAAAAACCCATTGATATTGGACAACCCGTTCAAAAGATATGATCAGTTAAAGAGTTTCCAAAACAATAGGAAATATTGTTTGACTATATTTCAAATCAATATTTCCGACTTCCGACTGATTTTGCTTGATCACATCACATATTATCAATCAAAAGGAACCATTAATTTTTTCAAAGATAATCACATTGGAAAGGTTATTTACTTTACAATAAACATGGTTCCTAAAATATATAATTATTAACCTGTTGCTGAAACTATTTGAGAAAAGAAAGAGAAAACTTGCTTTGGTTAAATCTCATGATTAGTTTTAGTGATAAATGACTCACTTTGATTGAACCTCTCATATCTTGGCAAGTTGAAACCCACGGCTGAAAAAACCAGTTTACTTCAAATGTAACGTGGGAGTTAATCATGGTGTGTGTACATCTATTGACCCACATACAAAATGAAGATTCACCAACAATAAGGATGTGGGCCTTTAAGCGAGATTTCCATCCAAATTAAATCAGCTATTTCACATATCAATCATGTGGCATGCAGACATAGTAATAATGGCTGGCACATTATTTAAGACATATCTCTCATGATCAATTACTGGATGAGTATCGACATGACACTCATTAATGGACCAAATTGCATATCGCCAATATCAATCTTGAGCAGGCTACTGATAGTCAAAGGATATAGAAATTAGGAAAATCAATCAAGAAAAAAATACTACCTATTTCAATAAAAGTATGAGTAGTCATGATAAAAATGAATTGCAATTTTTTCCTATGTGGATTGTACACTGAGAATATACACAAATATATGTGGATTGTAATAAAAAAGAAAGAGAAAATTTAAAATAAAATGAACTAAATTGGGGAAAATTGGACTGGTTCAAACTGTTGGTAACTCAGCTCATTAAGTAAGAAAACCTTATGTTATTGATATCAATCAAAAAAATATTATATGACACAATCATGGGAAAATATAGTCTTATGTCTGAAAAAAGGGCTTTAAATTTTTAGTAAACATCAATTACTAGCCCTAAAACCTATCAATAGTGTGTATTTGGTATAATTATATCCTTAAAAGGCTCATCATATTTCAACAAAACTTACTAATGACATTTTTTATTTGCATTTCCTGGTAAGTTGTTATATGCATGGTCAGTTGTATCTCCAATTGTTGACCCAATTTCCTCCAGTGAGATTAAATTTTTATTCAGGAAATGAAGCTAATTTTATTTAGTCAAGATAAAATATCAATATCTAGTTTCTGTAGATAAAAAGAAAGTTTTTGTGATTTAAAAGGGCATTTCGTGATCCACAGCCTCATCCCCCCACTTTTCTCCAAAAAAAATTGAGATTTTTTATACCACTGCAAACCTCTGGCTACATAATGTTTATATACAAAAATTTCTTGCAGATTATTTCGCTTAGCAAAGATATCGTAAATTTGAGTTTCGTTCTGGTGCACCAGAACGAAATTACAACACATTGTCTATGGAGCAGTGTAATACACATAATTATTCATAACTCGCAAACACAAAATCGGACACAACTGAAATTTTGGGAATAAGCTTTTTTTTTTGATATCTGCTGAAAAATGTCATAAAAAGAGGATGCTAGGATCACGAAATACTCCTTTAAGGGATCGGATATTTACGTTTTTCACATTTGCACAGTATTTTTGTGGGAGCTGAGAGTACACCAGACCTATTGAATTGCATTACGAGGAATGTTCTTCTGATATCAAATATTTTTTGAAATTTGTGATATAATACAAATTTTATGACAAATTATCAAAAATTGGTACTTTTTAAATTTTTGATATTTAACAGTCCTCGAAGTTATAAATCTTTATAAATCTAATGATATGTACTTAAAGTGTATGTAGCTGGGATGAAAAGCTGCTGATCAATTGAAAATCGTAAACTTTCATTTTGAAGTTTTCTTTGAGGACTGTTAAATATCAAAAATATCAATTTTTAATCACAAAATGTATATTATATCGTGAATTTCAAAAAAATTAAATTATTTTATATCAGAAGGACATTCTTTGTATTATTCGATATGTCTGATGTGCTCTCATGTACCACAAAGAATACTGTGCAAACGTCCATACCCCAGCCCTTAACCAAATGGTTAAGACACAGGTCTCGTAACCCGAGGTTCTGGGTTCCATTCACAGACAGGATCAATCTTTTTGTCTTGTCTCCTTTATTATTTGCGATGGCAAACCTGCAGAAAAAATGATTAGTCAAGGCAATTTTCTTCAATGATGATATTGCACAAAGCTCATGCAGCGTGTTGTATATAACACATTAAATAATGAAAAACTTCTCCATGTGAGGTTCAGATGGTTAAATATAGGGTCATTAACCTATTTTTAAATCTGTCATGCCACATAAAAATTAATTTTTTGATTCTCATTAATATTTTTTTGATGAGGCAGTCCTTTTCTTTGATTAAATGTGAGATTTTGAGGGATAAACCCCCTAGGATCACAAAATGATTTGAATGTAATCATTGTTCTCTAATAAACTAAAAATAATTTTTGAAAAACCTATACAAAAAAAATCGCCTAATCCTAGAAAAAGCGGATGGGGGACGAGAGAGAAAAAAAACCCGGTCTAAATAAGGAACAGGATGTTGATAATTATGGTTATTTTTAGATAATTATGTTATTTCATTTAATACTTGACTAACACGATGGAAGTAAAGTTAATGACGTGGGTTTCACAATTTTTTCATGGTTAATTTAATCAAGGTTGATTAGGTTGATATCACTTTAGTTGCGATGTATATAGTTTGTATTTTCTACATCACCGATTAGGTAAACAGCGCCCTCAAATTTGAACCATTGCTTTGACACATTTTTGTACCACCATCAAGCGTCACTGAAACCGATAAATTATATAAAATGAGGGAAAACTTACAAAGTACATTGAAAAAAAATGTTTAATTTTAATTTTTATTTTTAAGACACACTTCCGGAGATAAACTCTCTTTCTGAAGATTTTATAACTTGGGTAATCATGATAATGGGCAATGGCAATGCTACTTCCACTCAACCATATTATTATAAGCCAATAAATCAAATAAACTAGCCAAATTGGCAACCCCACAGCTTACTTAAAGGTGCCTTATTGGGCTATTCCATTTAAAGTCCACACTACCCTGTGGAAGATTTATCTAAAGTCTTCTACAGAGGGAGTATGAGTTTTGAATAAAATAGACAATTGGGTAACTTCCATTTGAAATACTCACTCCAGCTGTAGAAGATATGGGTAAAGCCATAATACAGAGGGAGGGAGTATGGGTTTCAAAATGATTAACCCTGACCAATTACATTTGAAAAACATACTCCCCCCTGTGGAAGATATTTCCACAGGGGTAGTGTGGATTTCAACTGGAAAAGCCTATTTCTCGATTTCCACATCTTTTTTGGTATGGGTCGACGATAAATCCTGATTTCATTTGATTACAATTTTGCATTTCCCAGCTCCATTACACTGCTCTATTGTGTTGTAATTACTGTCTGCAGACAGACAAAAAATACAATTTATTTGGAAAATGACCGAATCTGCAATTAACATATATTATATAGTCCAAGGTTTTCTGATTTTTTTTTTGTTGGCAGTAAGTGGAGGAATACGGATGCGGATCACAGAATACCCCTTTAATACCATTTCCATTCAATCTTCTCTGTTATCTTCTACTTCCAAATGATCAAACATCTAAATTGTCATGGGTCCTTTTATGCTTCATATTACCTCCATGACTACTACTTAACATTTCGCGGACAAAACACTTTACTCAAGCACTTAGGTTTTTCTCTGCTGCTATAACAGTAGATATAGAATCTCTCTTCCTAAAAGTAGTACGATACTTCATTTATAACACAAAAAATTCTGATTCATAATTAACACATGTCAGTTACATGACAGACCACTGGCACTAAAGTCAAGATAGTTACTAGGTTTTGAAATAATAGCTTGCTGTAATAGACAAACATTAGCACTGTGTAGTGCAGACCGCATCCTGTAAGTATTCCGGAGCAACAACACCTGACATTACCACGGTCAACAGAATGGTGGTCAAGTATCCAGGCTATGAACTGCTTGACACAGAAATGGCTATACATTATTTGTTCACACAAATCTGGAGTAACAACAACCTTTCAAGGGGTTTCAAAATCTTCTCCGAACCTTATCTTTAATTAAAATGTGGTGCAGCCATGAGCATTGTCAAAGAAGTGTGCTAGACTTAAAAGCCAGTGTATAGTCTGACAACTTGTGTGACCGCTTTCTTTTTTCTGCGGTGTCTGTCGTTTTTGCAAAATATAGACGCTGCATCTGTCACTGTAGAAAAAATTGAGAAAGGGAACTGAGCCTCAAACAAAGCTTATGACATGAGTGGAAAATTGCAGACGACAAACAAAAGCCGCAGCAGAAAATTTAAACCATTGTTGAGAACCGAAAACACAACGGGAAATACCCTGAAAATTCCCTTCTCTTCACTTGAAGAGCTGACAGCAATATTAATTGTGACACAGTCAGACAAATTGGGTACTGCAAAAGTGGAAATTTTCACACGATTAATTTTTTGCGCTTTACCAATTTTTAACTGTTTCCCTTGTTTTTAAATTTGCGCATTGTTATTTTCTCGGTAGCAGCTTAGAACGCGAAAACAAATGTAGCGCAAAAATGTTCACTTATACAACAGTTTATTGCCAACATTATTTTAACGTACACTCAAATGCGGTATTCAATTTTTTTTCATATTCAACACTTCTCAACAATATGGAACTTATCATATCTCAGGTACACTTTAAGCGGTATTTTCATTATATTTTACCCTGGATGAAAGATGCAGGCAGACAATTTCAAAATTAATTGCACTACCATATGACTGATTCTTGTTTGATATTCGCACAGTTTTCACTTGATTGAAGTCTCTTTTTGAACGAGATATGGCAATGCTACATCTAATTTTTCTCATCCAATTCTTGACCTACTTTTCATTCTGGTTATATGCTTAAATAAAAATTCCTTTAAAAAAGGAATGGGGCGCCCAATGTGAGCTTGATGTGATGTGAAGAAATGCAAGGGGTTTGAAACTACAGAGCTGATAGCTTACGCCTTACGGTAAGATTTGTAATTTTTAATTCTGATATTTAAACAATATGATATGGCCGGTGCAGGCA
Organism: Amphiura filiformis; assembly: GCF_039555335.1. Classification (NCBI taxonomy): domain Eukaryota; kingdom Metazoa; phylum Echinodermata; class Ophiuroidea; order Amphilepidida; family Amphiuridae; genus Amphiura; species Amphiura filiformis. The sequence continues at coordinate 41,358,258 of NC_092644.1, read as the reverse complement.
GAAACATGCTTGTATTAAAAGAAATAATTGTTGCAGTACTAGAATGAATGCTGGCAACTAAGTTACCAGGAATTCTACCGTAAAAATTACAGTCAAATTTTTACAGTATACTTATTATAACTTTTACTTTGTGTGTCGCACGTAGCAACTGTGTCTTTTAACTTAGTACTAAACCTACATGCTGTGGTTTAACATAAGTGGGTACAACTGCACAAACAATTTCACAAAACTAGCGTACATCCACAAAGTCTGACTTTAATATGCACATCACTCCATTTATTTACACACTGCACACACTGTCCAAAACGTTCAGGGACTAAGAGATTTGTCATCAGGTTTTGTCCATTTTTTAAAATTATTTTAATAGTAAACTTGACCTATGATTTTGCAGAAATCTAAACAAATCTCTCAATGTTCCTAGAACCTGCTTTATATCAGCACTCAATTACATAACCACACTGAACACATACGTCACCACAAACTTGCCTATCAACATACCACTCACATGCAATTCATTTATATATAATGCATAAATAGTGAAACTTGAAAGACTACATATATTGTTTTCAAATACAGAAGAGATGAGAATACTCAAAATGCACAGCTTATCCTTCAGTTCAATATCAAATACAACAAATAAAACAAGAAAGACAGAAAAACAGCTTTTGCCCCCTGGTATGTCAAGTTCAGCTGATCAATCACTAGTTATCTTCAAGTACATCGTTCCTACGTCAGTAATAAATAGGAGTAGGATATATAGGGACAAATTTTACACGAGCTGTTTGTCAAACAGGTTGATTGAAACAACGGAATTCACAACCTATACAACCCACAACAAACCATCGCAACCAGGATCAGCTCCTTGAGTTCTCATACTGGTAACCAAGATAATTAACAGTTCCTTGTCCACGAGAACTTCCCAGTTTTGTTTCTGTGACATTGTAATTGAAATTTCTTTTCAGGGAAAGCAATCAAAGTAAGGTGTTTAAATTGGATGATTCCTGTAAAAGTTTGAATATATTAATATGAATAGATAACAGCAAAGATGATGAAGTCTCAATGTGTGTGCTTTTTAATTTTGTTACGAATTATTTGCAACCAAAGAGAAGTTATATATTATAAATGTACTGGGCAACTGTGTGTGCCTGGAGGAAGCAAGCAAGCAAGAAATGCTATCTTCAGTAGATAGCAAGAAAATAAATAAATCAATAAATGTATTAACTATATCTTATATGTAGATAAAACCTTGTGTAATGACAAAATTAAAGTTATGTAACTAAGCAACTTATTCTTTGAAGTTTGTTATTTCTATATTTAAATATCAAGGGAAGTTTTCACAATGTTTTAGCAAAGAAATGAGTTTTATCCCTTTCCACTCGGGTGTCCACTGCAAGCAGATGCCAAGTTCCACATTTGCTTTAAACAATTCAAAATTTTCAGAATTGTACAATTTGCATGACCATATTTGGAATCAATATGAAAAAATGAATTAAAATAAGTACAAACAAGCTCAGTATTGGTTCAGTGGTTCTTAGCTCTTGATATTTTGAGAAAATATCTCAAAGCTTGGACTTTTTATGTTGAAGCCTATGAATGGCTAGCATGCAAGGCATTATCTGTTAAAAAACAAATAAAAGAATGCAATTAATTTCACAGGTCAAAGCAGTCACAAGTATATGTTTGCAAGAGATATCGCTCATAAAAGCTTCTATTTTTGGAAATCGGGAAGGGAAATTGAGTGTGATATAACTGAATTTTACACATTTTGAGATTATATTTATAGACATAAAGGGAATTAGAGAAGATTTCATGGCTTCTAACGAACAAAATATCACTATATTGTTAACTTAATTTCAACATAAATAAACTAAGACGCAAAGTGTGTAGCCTTTATATGCAATCACAGACATCTATGTTTTGTAATATATTTGCCACAGTACAGTTTCTTTTTTATCATAATCATATTTATCTTCATCCCCACTAGAGTACTTTGATCAGATTGGGTCCCACTATGTTAAAGTTCTGGGAACTATAATATCAAAACAAAATGTCTCCGTTTTTGACTGATTTAAGCTTAACTGTCCACAAATCTACTTAAAGCTAAAAATACTTGACAAAATGTGTCCCCGATGCCCCTTCTGTAGCTTGAGATGAGCAAAACAAGTTCCATGAAGCTAGCCATTCAGCTGTTCCACTTGAAATCCATGCACCCCCTATGAAATACATGACCCTAATCTCCCACACATAGAGTGTGAATTTCAAATGGGGTTACCAGAATGGGTGATTCCATTTTGAAGCCTGAGTAGGGGATTAAGGCCATGTATTTCAAAGGGGTTATGAATTTCAAATGGAATAGCCCACTTTGTTAACAGTGTGTGGGCTGTATGGATGGGCTATAGTCAGGTATGCTGAGCAAGTATACAGCAAGAAGAGCAAATAACAAGAGCAAATATAACTAACAACAGTTACAACTCAAAGACGATGTACTTTTTGGAGGCCATGATACACAATTTCTGCTTTATGATCGCTTTTTGAGAGGAATGTTGTATTTATGGGCAATAATAATAGGACCTGAAACATAAGTCCTCTGAAAACATCAGGAACAGGGTCCTACATACCAAACGTCGGACCACCTCCAGCGCTAACGTCCTCATGTGTTGACCTTGTGATGACCTTTCTGGTGTTACCAATTTGTGAGGAGAGGACTTAGGGACTCGGAAATATGTAAGGGGGTGTGGGTTCAGGGGCATGTGTGTTTGCAAAATTCGGTCCATGGAAGCCAAAGGAGGCATTTTTGAAAATGGACACAACAATTATTACTACAAACATTAGCCTATCATATACTAAAAACACCAATAGTCTAGCCTACTTGGTTCTAAAGTTCTGAAGTTTTGTGATCATTATTTTCTTTTGTATTTATTTTTTACTCCATTTTTACCTTTAATTCAATTTCAAATTTGCCGCCTTTGGCCCCCATGGACCAGATCGTGTCACATACGAGGATACATGATCCAATCCAACTGCAGCTGTGGCTAATTAAAAGTCAACATGTTCATATAATATTTGAAACTCCCAGATGCCAGCTAATATCCAAATGATATTGCAATTAATTGACATGCATTGATCACTCAGCTACAAAGCTTTGCAATTCAATGGCTTGTCACATACCAGCAGTATATATTACAGGGACAAACTTGTAAGTTTGAAATATATGTGACGTGTCATGTCAAAAGGAGACACTTTTGGGCAGGATCGTAAATGGAGAAATAGCCAAAAATCTGCCCGGGGGTGACTTTTTCACAATTTGGGTTTGTTGCGAATTTGTGATGTTATTAATGTTTAAAATATTGTCTGATAGTTTCAGATCTGAATATAACTGGCATCTTCTATTTTTTGAGACATTTTTTCAAGGTAATTCCTACTCTCAACATTGTCAATAATATTTTTAAAGGCCGATATCTCAATTTCCAATTTTATAATACCATTACTTATGAACTCAATATCTTCGCTTAGGAATGTCTGATTTCACTAGGGAAAACGGTGTTGTGAAGCACAATATCTCTATATTTAAGATATGTAAAAACCTCAAAATTGATTGCCTGCCCAAAAGTGTCTCCTTTTGACATGACACATCACATATTTACTACCTTTCTCTCCCTGTTGCAGATAAAATTACATAGCCAAATTAATGACAATTTTTTTTTCCGAGATCACTTAACACCAACTGGTGATTACTATAGAGGATAATCATCACCTCACCTTTTCCTAACAAAAATGAAGATAATAAAAAAAAGTAAAGTTATGATCAATGTAAAACTTCACATGCAAGATATTAAGAGTGCCCTGGTCAAAGTCATCATCACAAGATAGAAATGAGATTTGACTTGGACCAGTCAATTTGCAATGTTTTGAACCACCAAACAGTGGTTACTCTGAGGCCATCATGAAAAGTTCACAGATGCAACAACCGCTATACATATATATTTCTCTTAATTTGAGATACAGGGAAATATAACTGGTCAAATATCCAGAAAATAATAAGAAGATATGTGCTACTTTTGATCATAGTGTCAAGAATTTGCCATGGAATTTTTAAAGTAGGGTGTCAACTTAAAGCTAGGACAGATAGTGTCGGTGATTGTAACTCTGAACTTCTTCATATGATGTAACTTTGGTGTAGTGAAAAGATTTGATGCAAATTGCCATTCTATATAGAGCTAAATTTAAACCATTTTTGAGAAAAACACCACAACTTCATTTGGCGCACCAAAATGAAAGAGAAAGAAAGTGGAGAGTGAACACCTAAAACAAGTGTTTTTATCACTATTGATGCAAATTGCCATTCCAAATAAAGCTAAAATTAAACCACTTTTGAAAGCAAAATAAAAAAATTACTTCATTTGGCTAACCAAAATGAGAGAGAAAGAGAGAACACCTGAAGCAAGTGTTTTTACCACTTACCTACCATTAGTGATGCAGTTAACTGTTGTGTAATTTCAATAAGGTTATTCAATTTAGATTTCAAAATTCATGTCTTAAATAACCTTATAATTTCTCCAACATAATACATGTATTCCAACAAAAATGATATGAAATCAAAATTTGCATTTGCTTCAAAAAACACTTGCATCAAACTAAACTCAAAACACAGATAATCAACTCAACTATACAAAGGTTGTTTGTGTGTACAACTCTGACCCTGGATCAGCATAAGGCCAAACAAATGTTTGGTTGCCCACAGAGACCAACCCAAAAAATCAGAAATCTTGGGTTTTTAATTTTTTTTAAATTTTTTTATAATCACTTTTTCAGAAGAAACCTTAAATTTGGACAGTATCAAGGACATTTTATATTTTTTATTCACTCATTTCAAATAAGAAGTATTTCCATTTAAATTCTGTCCAAAAACACACAATTTTTTAAATGTCAACTGATCAAGAATTTGTCAATACTAGCCTTTTCAAAAAGGAGGAAAAATGGAGGAAGAGCCCATTAAAAAAAAAGGATCACCCACCGACCCTCCAAATATTTGTCTTGGAAGGGCAACCAAACAATTTATTTTTTGGCCCTAATACCATCAACATTTTGACAAAATTGATATAAATTGTGCCACTTTCAGGCAACACTTAACACCAAATATCTAATTTGTCTAAAATCTAAATCATTAAGGATTATCATTGTATGTCAAGTCTGTCAGTATTTGAAATTTCAAAGTTACTATTTGGAAGTTCTGAGGGTAAAACCAATAACCTAAATAAATAAAAGAGGTTCTTTGCCGAGAGAAATTTCAATAAACAATTATTTTAACTCTTAATATTTTAAAAATTGTGCAAGTTACTAAGAGTATGAACCAACATACAGGGTGACACAAACAGCATTTTTTCATGTGCTACTGCTAACTGTGAACACATGCATACAGAAGCAACAGCAGCGGCACACTGAGTAATAGATAATATATAATATCATTAAGAGAAAAAAAATATGATGATGGCGGGCGCAGACAGTTGCAGGGGTTAGTAGGTAAGTATAAGACTTGCCTGACGTGTTGTAAAGAGGAAGTTGTGGACAGCGTAGTAGCGCTGACAGTACCATGAGCATAATTGTGGTATACCTCACGCTTAGCTGTATTAGTGTGATACAAATAAGATGAACAACATTATCTATCACATCAAGACTAATTCAACAAGGATGTTGTTTGTTGATGAACACCATTATCTATCACATCAAGACTACTTGCATTTCAATGTGTGTTGGTATAGCTGCGTTTGTGAGAATAAAGTGAATACATTTTGAACAAAGCTCTAAAAGCCGCACTATTGCTGATCAAAACAAGCTGTTGATTTGTATCTTTGCAACTAGTCCATGCTCTGTTTAATGGATGCGACATTGTGACAAATGTGCTATTCAATTTGAATTCCATACACCCCCTATAAAAAACATGACCTTAATCTCCAACAAAGGGGGTGTGAATTCAAATGGAGTCACCTATTCAGTGCCCTCTGCTCCAAAATGTGCTATTCCAGTTGAAATCCATACACCCCCTATAAAAGACATGACTTTAATCTCCCACACAGGGAGTGTAGATTTTAAATGGAGTCACCCATTCAGGTAACCCTTCACACTCCCTGTGTGGAAGAATAAGGTCATGTCTTCCATAGGGGGTGTATGAATTTCAACTGGAGTAGTCTTTGCCAGATCAGATTAACAACCATAGCAATAGCAGAAAACCTCTGCATTGAACCATATCATGCTGATCACTCGCACCTGTAAGATTTGTGTCTATGAAAAGAGCGGTATTGTATTCAATCTATGATTGCAGACATACACATGTGATGAGTGTAACCTGCTTGTAGTGCAGCGTGATAAATTAAAAAATTGTTTTCACCTATTGCTATGGTAGTATCCGATTATTACGTCACTTCGCCAGCAAATAAGCAAGGTTCTATTTCCCCAGTGCATCATGGGATAGCATAATTTTATACTGTGAGAAATCCCCAAAGAGTTTGAAGAGAAGAAAGACTGTATGTGTAACACTACATGGATAATCCACCAAATTGGACTGTCATGTATGGTGACCAAAATAGTGTAGGCCTACTTTTAGAAAATTAAAGCATGTGCCAAATAGTGCTAAAGTAGGGCAGCCTGCATATCAGAGAGTTTTTCAGCAAAGCTCCATTAGATTCAGATTACAATATAATTTTGGTCACTTATACAAACACATATACAAACATCTGCATTGTTCTTTATTGTATTGAATTAATTTAATAAGTATTTCTTGACTTCAAATTCAGTAGAATATCTTGTACTAGATTTGATGCATAAAATTACCTAAAATAATGTACTAAATCTGGAGGTACACTATTTCTTTCTCCATATGTAAGGGACACACAAACATGGTGGATTACCCATTCTCCAATTCAATTCCTTGAGGAAGGAATGGCTTCAAAGTTATGTTGTTCCGAACAATACAGCCTGTCTCAAAAAAAATTGTGCAAGTGAAAAGCGCCCTCTCTGGCAATTAGAAAATACCGTTGTGACATTATGCTTACATCAACGTTAAGGCGTAGTCTTAGCTCTCAAATGCCGTTTGTTCTGCTCAATTTGCTTATTTTAATCTCGAGATATGTTTAGTTAAAGACGAAAGGGTAAAATCACAATTGTGCCACTTTTACTAGGGAAGAGGGCTTTACATGTATCAGTGATAGCATCAAGTTTATGAAGAGTTGATTAGAGTTCCTTCGTGAAATCAAAAGAATGCATCAATTACACAATACAAAATTGTTTTGACTGTTTTGACTGTTTTATCATGATGCAGGAATGATGATTCTCTTTTTCCACTTAAAAGAGATTAAAATATAAATAAATATGTCACATTCTGCTGTAAAAATTAAATACACGTTCATGTCAATGATTTATCATGGTAAATACTGTTCTCTTAGTCACTTAATACATGTCAAAAGACAAACAAATATTGCGCACTTATATATACATTTTATGGGTTAATGAACGCGTATTACCTGTTGGCAGACGCATCAACATCAGCTATCATTGATTTACATGTACAGCTCTCTTCCCTAGTAAAAGTGGCACAATTGTGATTTTACCCTTTCGTTGTTAAATAAACATATCTCGAAATTGGAACAAGCAAATTGAACAGAACAAACGGCATTTGAGAGCTAAGCCTGCGCCCGTGACGTTGATGTAAGCATTATGTCACAACGGTATTTTCTAACTGCCAAAGAGGGCGCTTTTCACTTGCACAATTTTTTTTGAGACAGGCTGTAGTTCTATTGTTTCTATTCTTCTAAACAATGGAAACTAGCCAAAATTGCCTGCTTTGCCAAGGTTGCTGGCAGTTCGGTTTTGTAACCATCCTTAATACACAGCAAAAGCTTGCAGCGGCAGTTTGCTCTGAGGAAAAGTAGTGAAAATTCATTGAAAATTGAAACTAATGTAAATTTATTACATCCTGGCACTCCGTGGTACATATTGCAAAAAGTAAATAATGAATTTGCAAAATGTTGAAAATTTCCGGGGAGATTTAGTACCACGGCAATTAGATTTAGCAGAAGTAAACATCTATTAATATTAAAAATGCCTCGAAATCTGGTAAAAAGTACTTAATCACTTCCTGTTTGTGCGTTTATTGTGAAAGTAACGGAATTGGTGTCCTTGAATAGAGTCTTGAGGCAGTGTTTTAAATATGTTTATCACACACAATAATGGTACAATCAGGAACGTGAACAGAGCTACTCTCTGGAGACAGACACAGGCTAGTATTTAATTTTAACATAGTGAGCGCAACACATATTACTCGACATAATTTATACCAATTATATAAAATGAATATCGAAATGTAGCAATGGTAGTACGGTACCAGGGTACGGTATATGCATATAAGCTTGCTTAAATTGTATTTTTATGACTTAGATATAGAAAATATAGAAAAATAAGTAAAAATTATACATTTCGTATTGCTAGATTTTATCGCATTGACTAATATTGATAGCTTATTCTACTTCTACAATATCAGAAAAATGCAACACTGATTTAAAAAAATTAAATCTTACTTTGTACTGCCAGACAATGCATGCATGGCTCGGTCTAATCCATTAGTTTAATTGGAAATAAGATAAATATTAATATTTGACACAATATCAAGCACTACAATTCCTGAGTATAAGCATGAAAATACGTATTTCCATGGTATAAGCTAAAATATTACTCTTAATTTTAATCTTTTACTTTCTTACCCTACATCTTAGTCAGCTGACATATAACTTATTGTCAGATTTGGCTATTCCAGTTGAAATCCACACTACCCCTGTGGAAGATTTTGGAAATATCTTCCACAGGGGGAGTATGAATTTTAAATAGAATGAACACTTTAGCAGCTCCATTTGAAACTCACCCTCCTTCTGTGGAAGATTCAGGTTGAATCTTTCTCATAGAGGGTGTATGCAATTCAAATGGAGCCACCTATATGTTCATTCCATTTGAAATTCATACTCCCCTGTGGCAGATATTTCCCAAATCTTCCACAGGGGTAGTGTGGATTTTTAAATGGAATAGCCCATTGGAAAAAGGAAGCTCCAGTCTCATGGTGGCATGGCTATGATTGCTATACGAATCCAATTTCACGCATTCCTACACCTCAATGGCAGCCATTAGCTGGGTCCCCGTCGGCTCTATCTCACCTAAAATGTGAAATGATGCGGCCTTGGAGGGTATTTTAAACTGCATTCTATCACCCGTGTTACACGTAGACAAAAGAATGATGACAGTTTACAACACAAAAGAATCTAACATCTAATTTTAAGCGGCTTTAATCCACCCAATTGGGCACTCACAACACCTGTTTGGTGCATGCGGGGACCCAATAATGGCTGACCAAATCCTGACCATGACTTGGCTCATTGGATTCGTCTATACCTTGCCATGCAAATTGAATCAGACAATCAAAAACTCTTAAATTATACCAAGTGCTTAACAACCTTAATTTGACTACAAATAGTTAAATACTTAATTAATAAGTACAAAGATGTGATAACCTTAGTACAGTAATTATTCAATAATTAGAATTAGTGAGATATACTAGTCATTAAGCATTTAATTAAATTAGAGAACAAGATATTATTATCACTGAAGATGTGGTCAATATGAAAAGTTAATTGAGGTGCACAGTACTATGGATTATTAGATTACCCATATACCCATGAGAAATGCAATGATATTATTACTTTGTTGTAAGTAAAATGGATTTGAAATTTATCATTTGTAATGTCAATGGGTGCTTTTATATGTGTATGTCAAATAAGACATGTGAATACACCCAGGAAATGGTAAAATCACTCTTTGTGCTGTGTAAATTCAAACAACTCTCAAAGTATAGCCCAGTAGATTGAATGTGTGTGTGAGGGGTTTGTCAAGATCTGTGAATGAGGACAACCCTGTAAAAATACCAAGAAAACCGAGGACACCCTGCAACCGTGGATGTCCACGGTTGTATCTATCATAAAAATGCACATAAGACTATGTATCATTTGCTGGTGTAGGTCAGATCTTGATTTGTTTGTAAAAGGTCAAGTGGTCCACAATTTGGTGCTTAGCTTTGGACAATGGAGGTCCTTGGTTTAATAGGAAAGTAATAGGTCCATGGTTGTCAAAAACGGGGTTCTTGGTTGCAGGTTTTTACTAATAGTGGGTGGGTGGGGGGGTGTGTGGGGGGTGAATGTGTATGTGCACAATGAGATATAGACTATATATAATATTTTTGTGAGTACACTCAGGAAGTGGTACACTTTGCTGTGCTTTTGCATAAACAACTCTCGAAGTATAGCCCAGTAGATTAAATGTGTGTGTGTGAGGGGTTTGTCAAGATCTGTAAATGCAGACGCCCCTGTAAAAATACCATGGGGTGGGGGTGGGTGAATGAATGCTAATGTTTTTGTTAAAACAGCTTTGTACCCATCACACAATTCACAGATACAATATCACCCCTTATACTTTGTCTTTGAAAAATAAAAAGCAAAATAAGAATTGGGTTTCATCTGAAAACAATTTTGAAGTAAGTCTTCATATTTTGAAGTAGATCATTTGGTTTATGATCACTCCATCAGATCTAATTCTATCTGTTGCATGTGTAATTTCATCCTATAGCCAATCTTACACCTAACCTTAATTCTTATTCTGACTATAGCACTGACCTTTAAACAAAACCTCAATACATACTCTAATCCTATAATCCTGATATTCTTCAAACTCTAACCAAATAGCAACTGACACTGATAGCAATGATGATGAACCAATTGTTGTGTTCTACAGTGCTATTATCTATATGGCACAATCTGATCCATCCATGCCAAAGGAGACCATTTTGAAAATTCAATTATATCATAAACTTGCACAGTAACCAAACATATTGTTGAAATCCTTACATCCAATTTCACAATTGCCGCCTTCAGTTGCATCACATTACGTCACATTATAACCTGTCTAGTATACCGACTACATAACACTGCTGATTGGCCCTACAAAATCAAATTATAGGTTCCATATTTAGATTGCCACTTGTATATGTATGCATAATTGGTGAATACACTTCTGTCACCTTAAGAAACATGCGTTTGATTACCTTTACCTGCTGCTTCACACCACCTAGTCAGTGAATTGTGTGTTTAATGCATGCAGTGTTTTTATGTATTGATAATTACTAGTGATTCTAGATATACTATCAGTAACCCATACTATGAGCTATATCACTAGCATGTGCCAAAACATGTTTGTTTGTTTGTTTAGTATGGTTGGTCTGTAAGGACACATGCTAGAAACATTTTGTACTCTCATCTGTGTAAAAACACTGAGACCATACATAAGATGCACAAGCCATGCCAATAAAACTGAGACATGAAGTCAATGGGCCAATTTGAAGTCAATAATTGAGACAAATCTATCATATTATAACACTTAATCAACCAATTTTGTTTCTATCATAAATTCACACTATAATTGATGATACTTGTACTAATATTATAGTACTAGGTTAAGTGTTTGAAGTTTGAGAAAATCAGTCTGACATTTTATAGGTCTATTGGATTACAATGTTTATGGACTTGGTGTATGATGGTGTACGTCACACCCCCTCGAATCAATACATAGTCACATCACATAATGCTAACTATCCTGTGTGACTCTGTGTAGAGAAATATCGCTGGTTTGCTCACCAGTGGTGTGCTATTTGCTCAGCCTTTCACACGGTCATATGAGGTTGTTGAACAAAACTTGCTACTAGTAACTATGCAATTGCTCATAGTAATACTATTAGTGTAATTGATATACAGGCACGATAGAATTATCATGAAAGCTTGTTTTTAAGTTATATAACCAATAGGTTTACTATTTATAATGAGAGCTTCAAATGACACCTGCCTTTAACATTGTTCACAGTAATAATTATGTGCGTATGTTTCAAGTATGACATTTAGAGTAAAATAATTTTGTGAATACACCCAGGAACTGGTAAGATAACACGTTAATTGTACTGTTCAAATAATTCAACAGCTTTCACAGTACGTATATACCAGCAGAGTGTGTGTGGGTGTATGTTTTATTTAAACCACCTAAATTGCACCTGGATGGCTGTTTTCAATTTGTAGACCAATTTAATCAATTAAAAATAATTATTTTAACGAACTTTGTTTTATTTCAGTCTAAATCAGCTTAAAGCTTCATTGTTCTCTTTTTTGCTTGAGCATATCCAACTTTATTGGAGCAATGTGCACAACTTGTATTGGTTTGTCAGAGTGTTGTACATACTATTACTAACAGGTATAATGAGAACAACCCAAAAGTTCGGGGGTCAAAAAGTCCGATTACGTTTGTAAAGAAGTAGTTAAAACATCGGTCAAAGTACTTTCGTTTATAGGGCTTCATCGAACTTTTGGGTTGTCCCCTAACCACCTTGTTCGTACTTGAATTGATTACTTATAATATATAATTGCAACATGTTGAAATTTCAAAATTGAATGCTTAGCCCAATACAATATTTAGACTATTGAATCAAAAAACTTATGTCGGCTATTAACCTTATGCCTAAAAACTAATTGGTGTACCCTAATTTTATTACGTTACACCAATCAGACAACCTTTTCTGGCTTTAATAGTGTGGGTGACTATATGAGCTTATTTGAAAAATGACAAAACTGCTCCAGGGAGTATCTCAAGAGCCACTAAATCATGAACCCTATTAAATTGGCAGTTAACCTTATCAGCGCTTATTGGCAAGTTATTGACATTTTCTTGTAATAAAAAAGAGCGGAGGAATCTTTGTAAAAATAGCTCTGTGGGTATTCTGCTGAGGATTTCAAATATTGCAATCTGTAGCTGTGTTCACACTGTTGAATGTACACCCGGTGGAACTTGGTCAGTGCAATACATGGAGTAGCGGTATGCACAACCAGGGTAAGTGCTATATGAATGATGGTTAGTGTAAGATCCATCAGGCGTAAATCTGGCGATTTACTCCTGACAAAAGTAGCGAGCTAGGTGTAATTACTGCCAGGTGTATTTTGCAATGTGAACGCTGCAACACATTGCAACCGGTGTAAGTTTGACTTTTTTTTGGTTGGAAGCTAAGAAATTACATTTTAAAGGTCAAAGAAACACTGGAAGTGGTAGCTGATGTTTACGCCGACCAGAAGTGAATGCATGATGGAACTGGTCGGCTTAGTACTAGGAGTGTTAAGACTATCCCGCATGCCATGTATGTACAGTGTTATGAACATCGTGTACACGTTTTTCGAACTATTATTTCGATCGTAATATTAAACGACTTATTCTGTTATTTTATTCAAAATCCCAGATTTTATCACAAATACAATACCCAAAGTCTTGATTTTTGCAGGGTATATTAGTTTGCTAAAGTACATTACTGTCATGTAAATATAAAATTTTGCAAAATACTGAGCAAATGTTACAATATAGCTTTAAGGTTTATATGGTTTGAGCATTTCAACTTTTCAAGTTTATTTTGACTTAGAAACGAAACACATTCCACATTGGATTTTAAAGTCTGAGACATGCAATTGGGCTATTCCAGTTGAAATCCATACACCCCCTATGGAAGACATAACCTTAATCTTCCACAGAGAAAGTGTGAATTTCAAATGTCCTTACCTGAATGGGCTACTCCATTTGAAATCTACACTCCCTGTGTGGGAGATTAAGGTCATGTCTTCCATAGGGGTGTATGGATTTCAACTGGAATAGCATATTTTGTTTGCCTTACATAAAGATGGAGCAATGACTTGACAGAAAATTTCATCTTAAAAAGTTCACTATTTTCCAGATCTGATTAATATATCATATTCAAATTGGGATTGTGCAGGTGTATAAATTATGCAATGTTTTGGATTTATATCCAGTTATCAAAATCCCCCTAAGAGTATTTTGTTCTAAATGTCACATCTTTAAACCATATGATTTTTCCTCTTCAGTAATTCAGAATATTAATGATATGGACTTCCGTAATATAATTTTTTTGCTATAGACTTTTTTTTTGTAAATTCATGTTGATAAAAATAGCATTTTATAGCAAAATGCTATTTTGAAAGTAATCCCAAAGAGCGCATGAATTTTGAACTTATTTTTGGAGCTCTCAAATCCTTTTGATATAATTTGAAATTCCAATGGATTGAGACATCACATGCTTTTGTATAATTTGCTGAAGTCTAAACAGCAAAACACAATTTTGAAAATGATTCCAGATTTCTTCTTTCTCCCTTTTTTTTGTAAGAATGTATTAAACAGTGTGTCAATACTCAATAAGCATGTTTCTACTGAGCAAATAAATGGTTGACGGGTAATGTGTGGTGATGCGAGGAATATGTGGTAATGGCCCTAGAAGAAAAAGATCTGGTGAAAAGTAATGCGTGTTAACCTCACCATCAACCACCTTTTGAGGTGTTTAATAGTGGGTAATGTGGGATAATGACCCCAGTAGAAAGAGATCAGGTAAAGTGTGATACGAGTCTACCTCACCGTCAACCACCTTTTGAGGTGGGTAATATAAATATGCGGTGACATGCCCAGTAGAAACATAGGTGACAATTTAGTGGGTGACACCAGAAGCAACTCAAACTGTGGCACCAGAGATCAAAATCTGACCGTAAAGCAGCTTGAAGGTCACATTTTTTTTCTGGATTTCCGCCTTCCCCACTAAATATGTGGTAGTGAAACGTTATCCTACATTCACAGCGCAGTAGAAACGACCCGGTTGACAGTGAGAGGATAACAAATATGCAGGGAAATAAAAGTGAGATAATGCAAAGTGCTCGGTATAAACACGCTCAATATTACATCCTCTCTAAGTTCTTCATCATACTGACAACCATCCATCACGGCAGACACATGTTTTACATGTATCTGTCATACCAGAAGAGCAATATAACTTTCACATGTATCTGTCATGAAATACCAGCAATATAATTTCTGCAAAGGATCTCAGCTTTGGGCTATTCCCATTGAAATCCACACACCATCTGTGGAAGACATGCCCTTAATCTTCTACACAGGGAGTGAGAATTTCAAATGGGGTTACCTAAATAGGTGACTCCATTTGAAATCTACACCCCCTCCCCTGTGTGGGAGATTAAGGCCATGTCTTCCATAGGGGGTGTATGGATTTCAACTGGAATAGCCCTTTTGTAATTGATTTTTGCCAAGCACATGTTAGCAAAACAGAATGACACTCTGTCAGTGTTTATTTTAATCAAAGTGACAACATCAATCATACTAAACGCTTATTCAATACAATCCAACATGATCAAGCATTTGTCGTTAAAATTGATTTTGAGAAGTCAAATTTCAAAGGGAATTTTCTGCATCACTTTCTTCATCCCTGGTGCTATCTACTTAAACATGTTAAAATATACTATCTGATTCACATTGCTATCTACTGAAGATAGCAACAGTATTCTTTGTTCAATGTTCTCATCAACTGATATTGCTATCTACTGAAGATAGCAACATTATTATTTGTTCAATGTTCTCATTGACTGATATTGCTATCTACTGAAGATAGCAACATTATTCTGTTCAATGTTCTCATTGACTGATATTGCTATCTACTGAAGATAGCAACATTATTCTTTGTTCAATGTTCTCATTGACTGATATTGCTATCTACTGAAGATAGCAAAATTATTCTTTGTTTAATATTCTCATCAACTGATATTGCTATCTACTGAAGATAGCAACATTATTCTGTTCAATGTTCTCATCAACTGATATTGCTATCTACTGAAGATAGCAAAATTATTCTTTGTTTAATATTCTCATCAACTGATATTGCTATCTACTGAAGATAGCAAAATTATTTGTTCAATGTTCTCATCAACTGATATTGCTATCTACTGAAGATAGCAACATTTTTCTGTTCAATATTCTCATCGACTGATATTGCTATCTACTGAAGATAGCAACATTATTTTTTGTTCAATGTTCTCATCAACTGATATTGCTATCTACTGAAGATAGCAACAGTATTCTTTGTTCAATGTTCTCATCAACTGATACTGCTATCTACTGAAGATAGCAACATTATTATTTGTTCAATGTTCTCATTGACTGATATTGCTATCTACTGAAGATAGCAACATTATTTGTTCAATGTTCTCATCAACTGATATTGCTATCTACTGAAGATAGCAACATTATTCTTTTTTCAATGTTCTCATTGACTGATATTGCTATCTACTGAAGATAGCAACATTATTCTTTGTTTAATATTCTCATCGACTGATATTGCTATCTACTGAAGATAGCAACATTGTTCTTTGTTCAATATTCTCATCGACTGATATTGCTATCTACTGAAGATAGCAACATTATTCTCTGTTCAATGTTCTCATCGACTGATATTGCTATCTACTGAAGATAGCAACATTATTCTTTGTTTAATATTCTCATCAACTGATATTGCTATCTACTGAAGATAGCAACATTATTCTTTGTTTAATGTTATCATCGACTGATATAGCTATAGCAACATTATTCTTTGTTCAATGTTCTCATCAACTGATATTGTCATCTACTGAAGATAGCAATAAAAAGGGTTATCATTGCCAGATCAACACCCTCATCTCCAATTTGTCCTCATATAAAACTAAAGATTTTTGTATCTGTAGAAAGCTCTAAACTAGCTTTCTCATTACCAAATAAATATAACACCCAAGATATGTTTTGTTTACATGGAGTGAACAAAAATGTTGTAAAGGGTGGTATCCAACACCACCAGAAATATGGTATGTATTATCCAATACACATTTTTGGAATCATGGTTTTGATGGTAGACCTCACTGTAAGATAGAAAACAGAATATAAAAAAATCTGACCACCCACTTTTAAATATAAAAAAAAGCAACATTTTGTAAAAGTGACAAATGACTGACTATATATTGTATAACATGGTGTGATTCACTTGCCAATGACCCTACAAATAACCTTTTAACCAATTTGTTAGCTTTTTGCTAGCATGTGTTAGGAATGTCCCATCATTCATATCTATTATATAAGAAACATGTGTTTTGTGCAAAAGAGCAGAAACGTGATTAGTAATTGATTTTGACCAGACAGGCACCATCTATCGTCTCCTACCTCCACATTTAATTTCAATCAAAACTGACATGCAATCATCCATCATAAGATCTAATGTGTTATTCTCTCAGATCCCATATCATCCTTTTATAAATCCTTACTATCTATGTGTAAAGGTCAACAACAATAACTGAGATAATAGAAAACTAAATGACAATATCCCACAATGCAACACTAGTTTGAATAGCAGTACAGCCTGGGCCTCATGGAATAACAGATGATTAACTTCTATTGTCCACTGAATGAGAAATATAACAAACACACAAAAGCCTGATTTCATCTTTTCAGTATTGATGTTGTGGTTGTTGATTCCAGAAAATATATTACTGTGAAACTAATTTTTCAAATCATAACAATATACACGCAAAAGTGGTTATTCTGCTTATTGGCCTTTTAACTGAGAAAGAAAATAGGCATGGATTTTTATTCAAGGCCACAAATAATATCAGCTGCATATTAAAAAGCTAAACACCTGGATCATGGCTAACAAAATGTTTACAAAAACAAACTTCATGACATTTTTTCTCACAAACAAACAAAATTGCCTTCACCATTGATAAAGATCCTATTAAAAACAAAGTAAGTTTATCTACTAAATTCATCACTCACATAAAAAACATTGTTTGATGTGGGTGTCGACTGCAGACGACAAGTTTTAATTTTTTTAATTCAAAAATTTCAGAATTGTACATTTGCATGACCATATTTGGAATTAGCATGAAAAATGCATTAAAATGAGTAAAACAAAATTAGCATTGGTTCAGTGGTTCTTAAGATAGCTCTTGATATTTTAGGAAAATATTCCAAAACTTGGGACTTTCTATGTTGAAGCCTATGGCCAGCACGCAGAGCAGTAAAAATTCTCAACACTAGTAATGCTATATACATCTCACCCTTCCACCCACACTTTAACCCCATGAGAACTACCTGCCGATTGGCCAAAAAGAAGTTTTCATTATCAATTAGCCCAATCAACAACATTGTTAGAATAATTTCACCACACAAAAAATTGGGGTGAATTATTTGCAAAGCTGCATTCTGATTGGTGATTAAAGTGAAAATATCATGTAATTGACCAATCAGAGGCAATGTTAGATCGGCAGGTAGTGCTCAGGGGGTTAATATCATACTGTATCATCATCAGGGTTACACACATCTAGCCTCTAAGCTCTTTTTACTCTTAAGCTGGTTGCATCCTTCTCTTTCAGATTACTGTACACACACAGCTCCTCTATTTAAATCACTTACCATTCTCAGTATGAAAGACATTAATAAACTGCCTTATTCATGTACAAATACACCGCTGACTCTCCCAACCATTTTTAACTCCTACTTTATTTACAACAGTAACATACATGACTACAGTATGCGCCATTCAAACCACTTCTACCTGCCATTAACCCATTAAATACATTTTCTCCTCAACGAATCCGTTACCATGGCCCCATGACTTGGAGCTTGAAGAATATTTATTAAGAAAATAAGGAGTTTCATCTTAGCTAAGATGCCCTATAAGCCATAGGCTAGACACATTTCAGTTTATGAAATCCAAATAATACATGATTTCACTTTTGAAATCAATAAAACCTAGCATATCTGGTCAACCTCATTACACTCACATAAGTTGATATTTCTTCAGCTCAGGAAAAGCTATGCTTGCTCAAGATCATCACATATGGTCATTTTCACGGTAAAGGGTGTAACTTTGGATTTTTAACATTTTAATCCGTAGTGTTCTAATAAAGCCACAGAATTCCATGATTTTTGGCCACATAAGTCATCTAGTTAGCAGCTACCTTGGGTAGCATAATCAGCTTTGGGAGTTACTGCACTCAGTTTTAGCAGGCTTAAATGTACTTAATATTGCCATTTTGAAAAACTATAAAAAACAGAAACATTTTTGTAAAACCCTGTGTTTTTCTTCAGTTAGTTCATGGATAATTTTTCTTATCCTGAAAGTACAGTCATATGTTCAGTAAACACTGCCACATTAGATTTAATTGTGAACAGCCCTGTATTTTTGAGAACCGGACTTCAATATTTGTCGCTTCGGGGCTCCATTTTCCGTTAACAATTGTTAACAAACTTTGTGGGTGTAGCTTTGGTTCATAATTCTTGGTTATTTCTTCACTTCTTCTTGATTCATAACAGTTGTTATCTTAACTTGAAATGGGTAACAAAAATAAGTCGATTTGCAAGCTTTTAAATTTTTTATAAAATCTTGACTTCAAAGAGCCGTTTTTCCGTTAACTTTTGAAGCCTCCAAACAAACTGTTCAGCAAGCTTGTGCAAATATAAATAAAAGAGCTCATTCAATCTATTTATCAAAATGTAGCAAAGTAGATCCTCAAGTCACATGTTTTTAAATCGTGGAGATATATATCACCGTTTGAAAATGGGACCCAATACAAACTTTCCGTTAACAATTGAAGCCTCCGAAACAAATGAAGCCTCCGAAACAACAATAAGATAAATTATCATCTATGCATATCTAAATTGGTGTGTTTCATACTGATATCTGCATTGTAATTATTACTTGATATATGCAGAATGTCATAAATTAAAAAAATTTTGACATTATGGTAAATATAAAAAAAATATACTGATATCCAAAAAAGCCTGTTTCGGAGGCTTCACATGCAAAAAAACACCATACTTAACAAATGGGTGAAAAAATTAACATGTGATAAATCTACAATATCTGCCGCATAGAATCATTGATTCAATACACACAAGAAAATAACAGCTTAGATGATCCCAACACTGTTGTTTTCAAAAAACTACTTCTGCAATGTTTAACAATTGTTAACATGAAGCCTCCGAAACAAAAAAAAATGACTTGCTGTGATAATTTAATTTTGTCACAACTGAAATTCAATACTTAGAAGCAAAGCATAAAAATTGGTAATTGTGATATTTTTTACCTATTTTTTATGTCAACTTGTAGTAGTTAGCCAAATATTTTACTTTTATGATCACCTGTGTTGTTAACTGAAGCCTCCGAAACACAAATCGCTTGAATTGCCAATTCTAAAAATAACTCCAATTTCTGTGAAACTTGGCTGGGAGGTTCCTTTCATCAAGTAGTATTTGTACATGAAGTTAGACATTCAAATTATTTTAGGAACCCAATTAAAACTTAAAAAATATGTTTAAGGTTTGGAAATTTCCATTGTAAATGACACTTGATGTTAAAAATTTTCAAAACTGCAATTACAAACATAGCAAAACATGGTATAAAATTTAACTTATATCTGTTGACTTACTTTGGAATGGGATTTCACATGTATTCCAGCTTTCATGTCATAATTTTCTGAGGTTATGTAAAATACATTTTTCTTAGATTTTAACCAAAATGTTATGGAAATGTCAATTTTTTTATTAGAAATCAAAAGGTTTAAGCCTTGAAACATTATTTTACTGGAATTTAAGTTGCTTTTATGCATGATTTCAGTAAACAGAAACATATTTAAGTGGTTTGAAATTTTGACCCTAAAAATCAAAAGTTACACCCTTTACTGTGAAAATGACCATATATGACCTTGAAAATTTAGTCATTTGCTGAACAAATGCAGGCTTATTCAATTTATTCTTTTTAATGTGAAAAGATTTTCCAAATGCTGATCAATTTAATCATTTTGTGGTCAAGGTCATTACAGAAAATAAACATGGCATTATATATATTTTTAATTTGTTATCTCTCACTTTTGTTTGTAACTTCAGATAGTTATCTTTATTTTTTAACAGTAATTCCTTAAATTTTTGGCACCCACTGAAACAAATTCAATAATTTTATTTTGAAAAAACACCAACATGATATCACTGTTACTTTTGAGTTTCTTTACATAATATTATCCCTAGATGCACCATCATTCTAATTTTTGAGGATCTTTGTTTAAAAAATGGCATAGTTGTTTGCAGACTATTTCAATATAATAATGCATTATGGGATAGCATTCAGTCCACTTGCTGTGATGCAGCAAATCTACATCGGCAACAACCTGTAACTCAATATCTGTAAACAAGTTGCACCATGCTAATACGCTAAAAAACCTCTTGGAAAACTTCATCCTATTTTGGCCATAAAATGAAGGAAAATGTGGATGATACTTATTATTCAGCTCAAGTGACGAAGTAGCTGCACAGAAAGCTGATATACGTCATCCAGGCCTCCTTGTAAAATTTTAATATTGTTTTTGTGACTAAAAAACGGAAATGTTGAATAATTGTCTATTTAGTTCAAAGTAAGTATGATCTAGTATAGACGTCATGAAGACACTTATTAACATGGATGGAATCAACTCAACTGTTGATCTATTTGTCTTACTCAAACCTCTTTTTTGTTTAACCTTTCCTTATGAGCAATTATATTTGAAGAAAACATGCCACAGGCATCATTTGAAATGAGTGATTTGCCAAATCAGAATGCCCTAATTCTCATCAAAATTAAGATTTTTGCATTTTTGGAACAAGCACAAGGATGAGCCAATGAGGCAGACAAACATGAAAGCAAAAAAAAATCCCACCCCCCAATTTTGAAAATTTTTCACCTAAAAAACGGGTGGGACTATACGCGGACCAATACGGTAATAAAGACAAAATTGGACATCACAATGAAGATAGAACAAAGTATGTCCGTACTTTTATTACTTTCACTTTTTTCTTGTCGCAGCAGTGACGGTGTCAGATTTTCGGCATGGTAGAGGACGGATGGATGCTAGCAGTAGACTGGATACACTTCATTCAAACGGCAGGTAATTTACATGCTTTATGCAATAGACCTGTATAGTGTGGGTATCAGATCAAATTGGCCTATACATATAATTGATGATCATCTGGTAGTGCAGTTAAACTAAAAATTTCATAGAAAATCACGAAAAAAAGATCAAGTATTATTAAAGGAGCCAAGAGATTTTGCAAAAAAATAAAATGTGAAAATATTGCCTTATTTTGATAGATTGCACACTCAAAGTAGTGATTTAGAGATAGTAATATTGTGTATAAAAAGCTGCTATTGACAGTGGCGTACCGTGGCCGCTCCTACCCCGGGGGGCTGAAGGAAATCCAATTTTGCCGCCCCTTCCTCAACAGCCCGAAAAGGTTGACCCAAAAAAATTTTCGGTCCTTTGAAAAAGTGAAGAGCAAAAAAAAGAAAGAATTATAAGCGCTAGCGCCATTTTCTTTACTAATTCTTTTTGCCGCCCCTTCTTCTTCCGTCGCCCCTTCATTTTGGCCGCCCCCTGCTTTTACCCCGGGGGACTGGCGCCCCCAAAATATATGCGCATGATTGAACCGTGTTGTGGAATTAAGTTCCGGATCTGGAATATTTGTACATGAAAGGTGCTAATTCAGCTGATTCTGATGCTGATTAGTATATATGGACAAACATTACGTATACATTAAAAACTGGACTTTGACTAAAACTGAGGGTGCAATCAGTGTGAAACCTCACAAGACCCCTTTAATGCTTGGATCCTGCTATGTACTATAGATTACATGCCTGCAAAGAAAAGCCCAGATGCATTAACACAAACATACAGGGATGTCAGTAGCCTGAAGTAACTTTGCAAGAAAAGCTAAAAGAGTATGAATTTGGGCTATAAAGCCTCAAAACGGACCGATAATAAATAAGAGTGTGGAAATTTTGAGTAACAAAAAGTAGGAAATCAGGTAATTGTCTGAAAACTGGCATCCCTGTAACACAACACTAATGACTAATCTTTGAAAAAACAAAGAGTACTGCTAAACCACTTACATCTTTCCATCATAAAAGGCAAAATACTTCAAATATTATATTTTTACAATCCCTGCATTTCAAAGCACTCAATCATTGTATTTCAAAGCACTTAAATTTGTCTAATTTGTCTTCATTTAAGAGCAAAATCTCAACTTCAAATGTCTATACACGTGATAGGGAACTTCATTTGTGATAAGTAATATCTGAAGTGGAAATATTAAACAAAATTTTCATGTAACTTTTTTTATGATACCCAGTACGCGACTACGCGTCAGACAGCATATTACATAATGTCATGTAAATGGAGTGATGCAATGATGGAATCTGTCTCAAGATAAGGCAGCGGGGAAACTCAAGCATTTTTACCCACCATAATGGTTTTATTATCAAATTACTTAATATGGTTCTGAAATTTAAAACATGGGAAATGTAATAACAAGATCATTGTTAAGTCATGCATTATATTGATGGACTGTGATTCACCAGGATCTAAAATATACTCATACATAAGGACTCAGTTCTTGAACCCCAATATGCAAGTACACTCATCAAATGACCTTTGAATGTGCTGGGTACAAAAACTCATACTCTAAACGTGGAGGTCAACTTTTGAGCTATGGCTGGTTGATGGAGGTTAATGCTATATAGCTCTGCTAGCCATAGGCTTCAACATAAAAAAAAGTCCAAGTTTTGATATATTTTCTCATAATTTCAAGAGCTATCTTAAGAACCACTGAAACAATACTAGGCTTGTTTGATGGAATAAAGTGATGCAGAGAAATACATTTTGCCTGATTTTTTGTAACACTTTGTGCTTCAGCAATGTGATTCATCAATACATACAGACTAATATGATTATGAAGCTTGATAAATATTTGGAAATTTTAATCATAAAATAAATCAGCAATATTATATCTTATAGTAATAATTTCATTTGAATGAACATAGTATTACTTGGTCGTATTTCAAAGACAAACTGTGGGCATGTGAAAATATTTGATAAAACCACTCAAAGGAAACTTTTGGAAATACTGGCCAATCAGAGTGCATTTACTGTCACTCACATGTTGGTCATAAAGTTCTGCCCAAATCATTATAACTGGCCCAAAATCAGATCACCCAAAATTTTCCAGAAATCTTCTGAAACCCTTGCAGAATTCAGAACATTTTGCCACTTTTCAGATATAGAACATTTAAATTCACTGGATACAAAACTGACACACCACACCATAATGTCCTATTTTGAACACCACTGTTGAATAAAAGGTTATTGTACCACAGCAACTGAAAGGAGTATCCCATCATGCATTGCAGTCTATCTACTTGCTCCATAGCAAGTACATACAAAAATTAAGTAAGAGCTGCTTAAATTTTGACAGCTATATTATATGGACCTTATTTAAAAGAGTAACTAAAAGTTAAAGGAATTGATTATAAGCACCTTATTTAAAAGAGTAACTAAAAGTTAAAGGAATTGATTTTGTGTACACTTTCTATGGAGTATATAGTTCTATCATGTTACTGTAAAGCATAATGGGATAGACCTTTTCCATGTTTCAAGTATGCCTTTCTGGCATACACAAAACATAACATACTCTATGATTTGAGTGATATACTGTAACACACTGAATTTTCACAAAGTTTTGATTTTCAAACTTTTGCGATTAACATCTTTACCTCAAATTAAAAAACTGGCAAAAATATTTTTGACCCAAAGGATTTAATGTGTAGGTATTTGAAACTGGCAATTAAAGAGACAGTTTAAAACTAAAAAAATATGTGAAAAATGAAAACAACTAAACTACCCTGTTATACAGTATACATGATGTGTATAATGAGCACCATTAAACTGTAACCTAAGAATCTCATCCCCTAATGATTAATGCATATCCACTCTCCCGTAATATAAGACATATCCAGATGACTCGCTACCGTATTACAACTAGACAAAGTTAAGGGGATTCTATGTAATTCGTATCCAGATGACTTCCTACTATATTGCAACTAGACAAAGTTAAGGGGATTCTACGTAATTCATATCCAGATGACTCGCCACCGATTACAACTAGACAAAGTTAAGGGATTCTACGTAATTGTATCCAGATGATTCGCTACCAGATTACAACTAGACAAAGTTAAGGAGATTCTACGTAATTTGCTCCCCACATGTTGGTTCAACCTGTATCAAGATTCACTATAGTAGGCCTATTAGAAGTAAAATTTGATTGAGCTCTAAGTCTAACCTTATTCTTTCAATCCCAATTGCTATGCGTTACACATTTGAAAGCAATGGTCTTATGAATAATTCAAACATAATTAGAATCATCTGTTACAAAAAATATAGTGTAAAGGTCCTACTGTAAACCCCTCAAATAACATTATTCCATTTGAAAGTCATACTCCCCCTGCAGAAGAAGGAGTATGGGTTTCAAACAGAATAGAAAATTGGGTAACTTCCATTCCAAATACTTACTCCAGCTGTGGAAGATACATGTATAAGTAAAGCCATGATACAGGGCGAGTGTGGGTTTCAAAATAATTCAACATTACCACTTCTATTCAATAAACATACTCCCTCTGTGGAAGACTTTTCTTAAATCTTCCACACGGGGAGTGTAGATTTCAAATGGAATAGCCCAATTGAGCATCATAATGTTAGAATTATTGAGGAAAAGTAGCATATTGAAACAATTCCTTCAAATCTAGGTTTCTTTTATGTTTTTGAATGTTTTTGAATGATAACTTTTTCAAAACTTTCAATCAAAATCTTGGAAGGACTGACACTAAAAACAACAATGTTGCACACAATGTCACAATTTCTTTTTTGGGTGGGGGTGAACTTGTTCAAACGTCAAATAATTACAATATTTTTGGCAGGGGATGGTTTCAGTTATGCTAAAAAATATATCTTTGGCTAAAAAATGTTGTATCTGGTATAGTGTGCCATGCACATTTCGCTTTTGGGAGCATTTTTACAGCATTTCATATTAATTTTACTTTAGTTTAAAATTGAGAAATCCAGAAAAAAAGAAGATATTTTCAAGTAAAGAATGAATGACAAGATTTTTCAAGATTTTGCATACATTTTTGTTTGCAAGCAATATGAGATCAATAATTCTTATGAAAATTAATCTAGAATTTGTCTAAAACTTACAATTTTCATATGTCACCTACCACTCTACACTGATTTGACAATATGAGACATATATTATATAAATTTCTGACTTGCATTTTGGTTTTCAGGCCACCTACTGGAAACAAAACTTTGTAGCCAAGAGATATAAGATAATTAAAAATATGAAGATGAGACAAAATTCAGTTGGCCTACAAACACAGTTTTTGTGTTGTCATAATAGTCAAGCGATATTAATGCTCTGCATGCTAGCTATAGGCTTCAACATAAAAAAAGTCAAAAGTTTTGATGTATTTTCTGAAAATATCTAGAGCTATCCAAATAACCACTGAACCAATACTAGGCTTGTTTGTACTCATTTTAGTGCATTTTGCATGCTGATTCCAAATATGGGCATGAAAATTTACAATTCTGAAATTTTTGAATTTTGATTTTTTTTATAAAAAACTTGTCTGCAGTCGACACCCGCGTGGAGAGAGTTAAATCAATGCAGGTCTGAATACGAGGACATTTTTTCACTACATGCATGCTCAAGACGCGATTTGGTTAATGTTACTCATACACAAGAAATATGTAATCAATAAAAATATAAAAGATGATGCATGTATTTCAAACCAAATCTGAAACTTAAGTGCTCCCACTTGCGTAGCTTTGCTACTTAAAACAAATGGCAATTTACTATCAGTCCATATTTGGGCTATTCTAGTTGAAATCCACATACCCCCTGTGGAAGACATGACCTTAATCTTCTACACATGCAGGGAGTGTGAATTTCAAATGGGGAACGGGTGACTCCATTTGAAATCTACTCCCCCCTATGTGGGAGATTAAGGTCATGTCTTCCATAGGGGTGTATGTTGAAACCACATACCACCTATGGAAGACATGACCTTAATCTTCTACACATGCAGGGAGTGTGAATTTCAAATGGGGAACAGGTGACTCCATTTGAAATCTACTCCCCTATGTGGGAGATTAAGGTCATGTCTTCCATAGGTGTATGGTGTATGTTGAAATCCACATACCACCTATGGAAGACATGACCTTAATCTTCTACACATGCAGGGAGTGTGAATTTCAAATGGGGAACGGGTGACTCCATTTGAAATCTACTCCCCCCTATGTGGGAGATTAAGGTCATGTCTTCCATAGGGGGTGTATGGGATTCAACTGGAACAGCCCAATATGGTTAGTAAGACTTCATCTTTGGGTTAGCAAACATAAATTATGTATAGCCAAGCAGCAGGTATGGGAATGAACTACTCTTTAAAAAACTGAACATTGCAAAAACCCTGAAAAGTAGTGTGAAAATAGTCCAAAAGACCTAAAAACGGACTGAAAATGAACAAATTTGTGTAAATTTGGGCAACAAAAAACACCTGAATTCATGTTTTAAACTGAAAATTCTCATGCCTGATGCAGAATTTGGCTAATAATGATGTAAATGTCAATGCTTTTATCAATTTGGACACATGACCAGACCTACATCATGTGGAAGTGAAATCAATGCTTAAACTCAAAAAATCCTATTAGATTAGTGTACTGGCAAAGTATATAAACAACGGTTTGAGAAAACCAAGTAACAAAGAATGGGGTATGTACTTAATTGTTTCTATGTGTGGGGGTGCGTTTGTAAATGCCTCTAAACGAGAACCTACATATGGATACACACCATAAAACGAGGACACACCTCCAAACGAGGACGTCCTCGGTTTGAAACTATGACCAGGATGACGTAAATGATGATAGGTCCCCCATAGGAGGTATAGGACGGGTCTCAGTTGGATAGTAAGTTGTCTGGTGTGTTTGTGTGAGGTCCACGGTGTGTCGATTAAAAACGGGTGTGTAAGTCCTCGGTTAGATCCTCCTAAAGTCGAGGTCCTCGTTTGAACGTATTTACAAACAGGGGTGTGTGTGGTTGGGGTGTGCATTTGCAAGTTTGATTTAATGGAAGTAGAATTAAATATTTTTGTGAGTACACCCAGGAAATGGAAAGATAACACTCTGATCAGATGAATGGAAGTGCACACTTTTTGTCCTAAATCAATTTTTCACATTTCATTTCACATGATTTTTTTTTCTGGGGGATGGGCAAAGTGAAATTTGGGAATTGGGATAAACCAATTTGGGGGGATGCCCCCTTGCCTCCTATATTGTATTTCAGAAACATCAAGCTATTTGGGGAGCTGGCAATTGCACCCTATAAGGTGATCTAGATCTGGTCGGCAATTTTTAGAATTATTTTGACAAATTCTTATTGGACTCTCTGTACTCTCTTGGACTACATCTGACCTTCAACTTGCAGAAAGTATAAGCTTTGAAGCTCTCAAGTCTAGAAAATTACATTAAAAGGAACATACAGTGAGTTAATGGGGAAGGAAGCATTAACAGACATGCACATCAAACTGCAGTCAATGTGAAGCACCAAGGCCCTAGTCTGAAAATCTCATCACAGCAATATGTATTAAACACTTCATACATACATGATGACATTAAAGTACTAGCTGCGAGCAAAGATAATTAAACAAATAAAACGAGATGTTCACTTGTGATTAGACAAGCTTTGCCTTTATTGTGCTGTATGGCACAAGGATCCACAACATGTTCATCTATCAGGGCACAGTTCTTTGACCCCCAATACATTTGTACATTCAATGAATGACCTTTGAAAATTTGGGTATAAAAACTCATACTCTGCAACTTGAGGTCAAATTTTGCACTATGATTGTGTAATTGAGGTTATAGAACTATGCCATTTGGATGAGGCCATTGTGGTCCATAGTATGGTTTGCAAACATTCAATCAAAAATCTTGTTAGCTGTCAATACCGTTGGTGTTTTATCAAGCAACTTCATTTTCACATGCACATCTTTTTTCACAATTTGCCATAACAGGTGCAATGGGCTGTTGCACTTGAAATCCATACAACCCCTAAGATGTGACCTTAAATCTGTTACAGAGGGGGTGTAGATGTCAAATGGAGTCACCCATTCAGGTAACCCTATTTGAAATTCACACTTATGTGGAAGATAAGGGCATGTCTTCCATAGGGGTGTATTGAACTGGAACTGGAATAACCCAATTTCATGAAAAACAATCACTACATATTATTTTAATTTTAACAAAGACTGTTTAGATTTGGAAAATAAAAAGAAATACCTGCTATTACATAAAATATGGCCATTTTGAAAAACAAGGACCATGAAAATAATGTGTTTAATAGCAGCTACAGACTTGCTACACACCTGCCTTGGGCAATTTCAAGCCATTTTGCTTTAATCATTGCTGACATAGTCAATACAAGTTTACACTCTATGTTTCTTTCAATATAACTTTGCTGCTGACATAATTTGATATGCTAAAGATCTTCTTTTTTGAATGATAGAAAGAACGATGGGAAATAGTGTTCATGTGCTCACTCCCTACTGGAATCTGTTGAGTCATAGATTATATGGAATGGAATATATCAGTCATTTTGAAACTTATGTGATTTAAAGTTTCATTGAAATCAACATCTCCTCATACAGCCTGGCCCACTGTGTAGGTGAAGCGAGCACTGAAAGGTGGCTTGCAGGGTTGCAGTTGTAGGTGTAAGAACACATTTTTGTCCTCACTTGATAGCAATTAGGTCTACTACCACACACCCCACACATTGTCACAAATGCCCTGTCATAGAATTAACATGTATATACTGATCTCCAGCAAATTAAATGCCTGATTTACGTCACTATATTTCTTCATTTCAATTTTACAGCTTCTTCAACCCAAAATGTTTGGTCAATGCACTGTTTTGTAAAAGGCCCCGATACTACGTTTATTGCCAATCCAATAAATGGGATCCATTATCGTAATTGCACAGAGAGTATTTGTAATGGGTTAGGGACCATTGCTGGATTGAATGGCTAACCATTAGTCCTCATAAAATATGAAATTCTAGGTCATAAACTTATATTATTTGTCCTGCTAATTGTTCTAACCAATGAAAGGGTAGATTTTTGTTCATTACACAAATTTATAACACTATACTGTATATAACAGGTCATGGTACATAACATGATGCAAACTCCTCTGGAGTGACCTCTTGGTCATGCCAGCATATATAAAGGTAATTTGGATGGATGCATGGATCCGCCATCTTGTTCCCAAAGTTTTCCTTGCAAAAAGTGCAGTTAGTTCTAGCAATGCACTAGTCTAGAAGGCTTTTGCATAGCGAAAGCAGTAATTAAAGCGTGTGTATGATAGTCACTTATGTACACCAGGGTTTACTTTAACACAATCAAGTCGCACAAATGTACACGTTCACACACTTTCCGTACCCCTTCAAATTCAAAGCGATAAGTCCAGCGCGTACAAAATCTTAAAAACTTACGCGTATTCAATGATTTGATATAACAATGTATAAAACAATAATTTGTATAAGAATGAATCATGGGATTATAGCCGTAGCTATTGGGGGCAGTGGTAATAAATACTATTTACTGGCGAACAATTTCTGTCCCCTCTCCCTTTTTTTTAAAATTCTTGAACGTCCTAGCAAAAAAAATTGTTGGCTCTACTATTTCAATGTTTTATACCCCTTCAGAAAAATGCTTAACCCTGATGCCTTTAATTCAAACAAACACTAGACATAACTACATTTTAGTTCCATTCCCAGGTCTTAATAAAAAAGTGTTTGGTAACATGCAAAATTCAAACTATTATTTTTCAATCGCAAATTTATTTGTGCAATATTCTGGCATCGGGAGTACAGCTTCCATTAGGAAACAAGTTCACTTATGAAAAATTTTACCGGTCAAGGAACTTCCAAACAGTGAAAAAAAATCACAACTGATTTTTTATTACATTTACATTGAGTTTAGTGGCATCAAAAGTATAATTATTATAGATTTTCAAAACCTGAAATTGAAGCATATTGCAAATATGCTGACGTAAAGGCCAATCTCGTTTGCAAGTGTAGTAAAATTATATTCAGAATTGCTGCTCCATGTTAAAGGTCCATATGTAGAAATAAATATGATCGGAACTTCTTACTAATCATTTCAATCAGTCATATTGCTATTCCTGAGAGGACTAGATAAACAGGTGAATAAATAAGAAATGCTCTCGAGCTGATGTGAAGGGGGTCAAACCTTTTAACGGTTTCTTAATTTTCTAACAATTCTGGGTGTAATATCCTACGTATTTTGCATGTTTTATGCTTCGGGTTAGGCTAAGGATTAATGGTTCTATGGGCTGTGCAATAATTATGAGCCCTAGGGGAGGGTAAAATGGGGGGAAGAACATTTTGGCTAGCCAAAAAAGGGGGGGCAAGCGATTTTTGGCACACATTCATGAGGCACCTTTTAAATAAAACACTCTAAAAAGGCTTACGAAAACAGTATGGAAACGCTTTAATATGCAAATTTTCCCGCTCGCAACATATATCTAGACCATTTAAGAACACTATGCAGTAAAAATCAGATATTTTCAAAAAATGTTGGCAGACTTCAAAAAATGATTTTTCTTAATACTTTGTGTGTGGATGCACCTTGGGTCAGAGTCTACAGGAGTGACAGTCATATCGCCTCTAAACCCTTGGTTGCCATGGCAACAGCCAAAATGTCAATTTGCCCAATTTTCAGCAGTTTCAGCATTTTCCCATGTAGCAAAATGTATAAATATCAGGTCAGATTTCAGGATGAAGGAAATAATGTTTAGTATCCATCTTTTATACAGTGAATAAGACATCCTTCCTCTCTATTAAAATCATGTAAACACAAACAAATCATTTTCAGAAATGGGTGAAACTATTATGTAAAATAGGGGTGTTTTTCATTATTTTCGGCAATGCCAAAACTTGTGTTGGGAAAATTGATGTAACCCCCAAAGTAACACTTTTCTCACAATTATCTGTTCAGAGTAGGTAGATAAGATGTTGGTCTAGTAATATCATGAAAAAAAAGTTTTGGTAAATTTCATACGTGGGAGCAGTGTTGCCAGAAGAATTGCACAATTTTCAGTTTTTTAATTTAATATATTATGAAAAATAAGGGCTTTTATCCACCTATTGGATGATGATGCATTTTTATGATATTAGTATGAAGACATTACTAACTGTAGTGCATGAGTATCAAGCATTTCTGCCTAAGTGTTGCCAGAAACCTCACTTTTTTGACGTTTGAGATTTTATTTACAATGGAAAATGCTGATTTTAACAGACAACTCTCTTGTTAATTTTATGCAACACTCTAGTATTGTTATTTGGATTAAGTGCATGGTGTGACATGATTTGCATTGGTTTCAACACCAGTGTTGCCAGTAGCGTTGCCTTTTCAGGTGCTGCTATAAACTAATAATTTTCATATGTGGCAGCAGTGTTGCTAGGAAAATTGCACAATTATCAGGTTTTTAATTTAATATATTATGAAAAATAAGGCTTTTATCCACCTATTGGATGATGATGCATTTTTATGATATTAGTATGAAGACATTACTAACTGTAGTGAATGAGTATCAAGCATTTCTGCCTAAGTGTTGCCAGAAACCTCACTTTTTTGATGTTTGAGATTTTATTTACAATGGAAAATGCTGATTTTAACAGACAACTCTCTTGTTAATTTTATGCAACACTCTAGTATTGTTATTTGGATTAAGTGCATGGTGTGACATGATTTGCATTGGTTTCAACACCAGTGTTGCCAGTAGCGTTGCCTTTTCAGGTGCTGTTATAAAGTAATTTTCATACGTGGGAGCAGTGTTGCTAGGAAAATTGCACAATTTTCAGGTTTTTAATTTAATATATTAAGAAAAATAAGGCTGTTATCCACCTAGGGGATGATGATGCATTTTTATGATATTAGTGTGAAGACATTACCAACTGTAGTGCATGAGTATCAAGTATTTCTGCCTAAGTGTTGCCATAAACCTCACTTTTTTGACGTTTGAGATTTTATTGATGATGGAAAATACTGATTTTAACAGACAACTCTCTTGTTAATTTTATGCAACACTCCAGTAGGCCTATTGTGATTTGGATTAAGTGCATGGTGTGACATTACTTGCATTGGTTTCAACACCAGTGTTGCCATTAGCTTTGCCTTTGCTGTTATGGTTATAAAGAAACAGCGAAACCAGTGTTGCTAGTAACATTGTCTATTCAAGTCAGTTTACAGAATAATGACACTCTTACTGACAAACTTACAGAAAAGGAGGTTAACAGCACTGGTATACATATAGTATACCCAATTTTTCAAATCGTGAAGTATAGCGGGTCCTGGTCTGCTATTATTAACATGTCAACAACAGTATTTCCAGAAAACTCACTTTTGTATTATTGAGGTTAAATTTACTGTTTAAATTAAGTGTAGTATACCTTACTTTGCTCACTGTGATTTCAGTAATTGTGTTGCTAGTAACATTTTCAGCTATTTTGAAACAATTGATAAAGCTACAGAAGATGACTCACATTACGGAAGATACAAGATTGCCAACCGACATTTACAGACATAGTGCTTAAAAACATTACATGTTTTGAAATTGTTCAAAACATTGTTTGTAACTAAACAGGAGCAACCTTCCACAAAGCTTTCAATTTTCTTGATATACGGACGTTTAGGTGTCGATGTTGAGGTATATGCATATGTCCTTAAGTTTTGAAACAGTTTGGTTGATCAGACTCTTTGTTTTTACAAGTTTACAAATATTACACGGAAAAACAGTGGCAGGATCGACGGGAATTATATAAATAAACATTGTTATTCATCAAGTTCGCCTTCGCAAATAATAAAGGAGACAAGAAGAAAAAATGATCCCGCCTGGAAATTGAATCCAGGACCTCAGGGTTATGAGACCTACGCCTTAACCGCTTGGCCACGGGCGCTTCATGATTAGGCTGGTTGAAATTCGAACTCAACAGGTTCTACTGAAAAGGTTACTAGCAACACTGGTGTTGAAATCACAGCGAGCAAAGTAAAGTATACTACACTTAATTTAAACAGTAAATTTAACCTCAATAACACAAAAGTGGGTTTTCTAGCAATACTGTTGTTGACATGTGAATAATAGCAGTCCAGGACCCGCTATACCTCACGTTATACTTCATTGAATAGACAATTTTACTAGCAAAACTGGTTTCGCTGTTTCTTTATAACATCACCTGAAAAGACAAAGCTACTGGCAACACTGGTGTTGAAACCAATGCAAATCATGTCACACCATGCACTTAATCCAAATCACAATACTAGAGTGTTGCATAAAAGAGAGTTAGTTGTCTGTTAAAATCAGAATTTTCCATTGTAAATAAAATCTCAAACGTCAAAAAAGTGAGGTTTCTGGCAACATTTAGGCAGAAATACTTGATACTCATGCACTACAGTTGGTAATGTCTTCATACTAATATCATACAAATGCATCATCATCTCTAGGTGGATAAAAGCCCTTTTTTCATAATATTTTAAAAAACTGAAAATTATGCAATTTTCCTGGCAACACTGCTTCCACGTATGAAAATTACTTTATAACAGCACCTGAAAAGGCAAAGCTACTGGCAACACTGGTGTTGAAACCAATGCAAATCATATCACACCATGCACTTAATCCAAATCACAATACTAGAGTGTTGCATAAAATTAACAAGAGAGTTGTCTGTTAAAATCAGCATTTTCCATTGTAAATAAAATCTCAAACATCAAAAAAGTGAGGTTTCTAGCAACACTTAGGCAGAAATACTTCATACTCATGCACTACAGTTGGTAACGTCTTCATACTATTATCATAAAAATGCATCATCATCCCCTAGGTGGTTAAAAGCCTTATTTTTCATAAAATATTAAATTAAAAACCTGAAAATTGTGCAATTTTCCTGGCAACACTGCTCCCACGTATGAAAATTACTTTATAACAGCACCTGAAAAGGCAAAGCTACTGGCAACACTGGTGTTGAAACCAATGCAAATCATGTCACACCATGCACTTAATCCAAATCACAATACTAGAGTGTTGCATAAAATTAACAAGAGAGTTGTCTGTTAAAATTAGCATTTTCCATTGTAATAAAATCTCAAACGTCAAAAAAGTGAGGTTTCTGGCAACACTTAGGCAGAAATACTTG
The DNA here is from genome assembly GCF_039555335.1 of Amphiura filiformis. Classification (NCBI taxonomy): domain Eukaryota; kingdom Metazoa; phylum Echinodermata; class Ophiuroidea; order Amphilepidida; family Amphiuridae; genus Amphiura; species Amphiura filiformis. The sequence continues at coordinate 41,323,146 of NC_092644.1, read as the reverse complement.
ATACTAATGCACTACAGTTGGTAATGTCTTCATACTAATATCATAAAAATGCATCATCATCCCCTAGGTGGATAAAAGCCCTTATTTTTCATAATATATTAAATTAAAAACTGAAAATTGTGCAATTTTCCTGGCAACACTGCTCCCACGTATGAAAATTACCAAAACTTTTTTTTCATGATATTACTAGACCAACATCTTATCTACTTACCCTGAGCAGATAAATGTGCGAAAAGTGTTACTTTAGGGGTTACATCAATTTTCCCAACACAAGTTTTGGCATGGCCGAAAATAATGAAAAACACCCCTATTTTACATAATGGTTTCACCCACTTCTGAAAGTGATTTGTTTGTGTTTACATGATTTTAATAGAGAGAAAGGATATCTTATTCACTGTATAAAAGAAGGGTACTGAACATGATTTCCTTCATCCTGAAATCTGACCTGATATTTTTACATTTTGTTACATGTGAAAATGCTGAAAATGCTGAAAATTGGGCAAATTTACATTTTGGCGGTTGCCATGGCAACCAAAGGTGCAGAGGCGACATGAATGTCATTCCTGTTGACTCTGACCCAAGGTGCATCCATGCACAAAGTTTGAAGAAAAATCATTTTTTGAAGTCTGCCAACACTTATTTGATTTATACAGCAGACCAGTCTTAAGGTTTGCAAATTGGGATCAAAAAATTTGGCATGTGTAAAGGGGGACCAAATATTTTTTGGCAGACTGAGAGGGGGGGGAAGCGATATTTTTGGCAGGCCGAGAGGGGGGGGGGCCAAACGAGTTTTGGGAGGTTGTTTGGAAATTTACCCCCCCCCCCCGCTCATAATTATTGCACAGCCCCTTAGGGTAAAGAATAGAATTAGGATTAAGATTCTGTATGGTTAGGGATAGAGTACCTGTGAGGGTTAGAGTCATGTGTTCCTAGTTATTCATAAAACTGCACATTTTCACACAAAGATAAAACTTATAGCTGTGTAGCTCTTCTAGGAAATGACCAAACAAGTATATCATGTCTTACATCAGGCTATTCCACTTGAAATCCATACACCCCTGTAGAAGACATAACCTTAATCTTCAACACAGGGAGTGTGAATTTGAAATGGGGTTACATGAATGAGTGATTCCATTTGAAATCTACACCCCCTGTGTGGAAGATTAAGACCATATCTTCCATAGGGGTGTATGGATTTCAACCGGAATAGCCCATTATTGACCTGTATTGAACACAAACTTGACATTGTAGTCCGCAGCTATTGGTAGATACAACTTTCTGCCATTCTCGCCCACCTAGTTGTCCTCTATGTCAACACTCTATCTAATTGAGGTAAAATTATTCCTAGCCGCAAGAATTGTCAGTAAACAAGAAATAATTGCCAACCTGTACCGACTAACAACCTAACGGTGTTCCTGAGTAAATATTCTGACGATTCATCACCTATTAGAAATTGTCCCGGCTGAATGAATGAAATACGCAGGCTAGTTATATGTGAGCCTCATCCAGAAAAACAAGCCATTTGTCGCTTAAACTAATTTAAAACCGTTTGGTGCTTAAACTGGCACCTATATAAAAAGTCTTCGCTCTCAATTTTGGTGGATGGAAATGTTGAATTTCGTTTTTACATCATTGTTGTTATGCAACATCAAAATATTTAAATTTAATGAAACTTGACATTTATAAATGCAATTGCGGTGGAATCTACTCATATTGTAAGCCTATTAAGCATGCAGTAAGAGCATCTGAAAAAGTTGAACATTGATAATAAAAAATGCGACAACGGACTCATTTAGCTTGATTACGTCAAACATGGTACTTCATCTATTTATCTTTCTTCCCACTCAGTCTGGAGTGGACATAGAACAACATTTTCTGCTCATGTTTTTGGTACAGTATCTTCTATAATATTCATAATAACAGAATAAGTGTTATTTTCCTTCAAATTATGAGTTTCACAAGTGTTGTCGTATGCTAAGTACCACAAGATGACAACACTTATGAGTTGTATATAATTTTCAGTATTTCACAAATAGATTTTTCTTTGACATCGGAAGTGAGTGAAGTGACATATTATTAATTATACCATAATTGTTATTATTATTACTATTATACCATCATCATCGTCATTGTCATCATTTAGTATTTTTACTTAATTTGTCGTCTGCATTAATACTGTCATATCACAAAAGGCTGCCTTGTGCGATTTTTATTATCATTTTATGTATTTCATATTATTTTAAAATTTCAGCATATTTCTTTCTTTTATGAATAGACATATGGTTGTAATATTGTGATAATACCTCAAAACTAATATATAAAATTAATTTTACAGTATATTTAATCACAATTAGATGCAAATAATGGCTAGCCTACCAGGACAATCTTTTATAATTTTTTATTTTATGACATGCTTTGTATGTGTATTTTTGATGTATTTTAGCCAGTTATGTAAATAAATAAATAAATAAATAAATAAATAAATAAAAAATCACCAAAGGCAGCCTTTTGAGATAAGACAGTATGCGATGCAGACAGCGAATTGTACATTCAATTTGTATACGTAATGCACCATTAGCATTTTAGTACCACTTGATTCTCTGACGTGAATTGTAAAGTGATTTATAAACAAAACATACAAAAATACCATGAACGGCATCTAACATTAAATTACAAAGTTTTGTGAATATTCCCTCTTTTTGCAAAATTAACCTCAGTTGAAAACTCAGTTAATGCTCATTAATAACATTTTGCTCAGCAATTATGATAAATTAGTTTGCCCTAGAACAGGATTTTGTATTAAGTAAAGGCAGCTACCACAGAATATAATTGTTTTCATACAAGAACCTCCAACACAGAACCTTGACTTCAGGGTGGGGAGACAAAGATATTATATTACCATTTTTGTTATCACTGAAAACAAATGTGGTAGAGGATGAGCATTTGACAGAGACATTACTTATGCTACCAGGCGTTTGAGCACATAAATTTCATCGCTGATATCCGATCTGTTCCTCTGTATTGACGGAAAGATAATACCAAGTTAACAGCAAAGTTCTCGCTATTCAGGAAATTTCTCTATTTGAAACCTCGCATACAGATCATTATGCGAATACATCTTATATGTCACTCCTCTGTGTAGATTCAAATTACTCGCTTCATATTTGTGCAATTAAGTTCATCGGGATTATTCAATGCATTCTATATAAACTGCTGAATTAATTCTATGGAATCAAATTTTTGATGACATACATAAAATACAGCTTGAAGCTACCATGCAGCGTAAGTATGAATATTTAAACAAACACAGATGGTTTTTATTTGTATATATGTTGCTTGCAGGCTTCCACACTGTCAGCTATGTTATCGCAACAAATTTATGTAATGAATTTAATTTATTTTATCTGTCTGTCTGCTCCCATTTCATACCTTGCCCTACTCTCTCTCTCGATCTCCTGTGTTTCTTTACCTCTCTCTTTCTCTGAAATTGTCAAAATAATTGGAGTATAATAACAAATGGGATTTCAGTGCTCTATGTAACATTCTTTGAAATGTTTCAGATCATGAAATTAAGGTGTCAAAGCAGTAAAAATATTATTTCCTATGAAGATTACCCAGCCAGAAACAGGGAGTAAAATAACAATGTAAATGGGATTTCAGTGCTCCATGTAACATTCTTTGAAATGTTTCAGATCATGAAATTAAGGTGTCAAAGCAGTAAAAACATTATTTCCTATGAAGATCACACAGCCAGAAAAAAAAAGGATCCATGTATAAAAATGTCTGGATAAAGGGAGATTGGTCTGTATTTTAACTTTACACAGAAAATGGGGTTTAACTACCACTGTCTGGTTTATCATCTCCCTTCCCCTTTTTCTATCCATCTCACTGTGAAATCCTGACAATAACCCAGAATGGGCTATTCCATTTAAAATCCACACTACCCCTGTGGAAGATATAGCTAAAGTGTTCCACAGAGGGAGTATGAGTTTTGAATACAATAGACAATTAGGTAGCTTCCATGAAATACTCACTCCAGTGGTGGAAGATATAGGTAAAGCCATAACACAGGGGGTGTATGGGTTTCAAAATGATCAACTCTTACCAATTATATTTGAAAAACCCTCTATGGAAGATATTTCCAAAATCTTCCACAGGGGTAGTGTGGACTTCAACTGGAATAGCCTAAAGGAAGTTTTAATTCTTTATCAACATATGCAATTCCAAAAACATGTATTTAACTTACTCTAGAAACAAATCAGTTCCTTTTTCATCCCTCTCTCCTAGTCCGACGTGTAGGACCTTTTTTTCTTATTTCCCAGACAATATTCACCTCAGACTATGACCACTATCTCATATTTTCGGGGCAAGAAAGTCACTGGATCGCGAAAGTCCAGTGACCTTTTCTTGCCCATAGATATGAGATAGTGGTCATAGTCTGAGGTGAATATTGTCTGGGAAATAAGAAAAAAAGGTCCTACACGTCGGACTACTCTCTCCCTTCCACTCACTCAACTTCAGCACTTTCTCTCCCTTTTCTCCTTCCCTCCCTCTCTCTCTCTCTCTCTGCTTCTACCTTAATAACTGAACAAACCAACAAATATTAAAATATATTTAAAATAACATACCTTGAATTGAAAGGTTAAATCATCAAACCTTAAACTTGATATGACTGGGCCATGTAGGTATTAACAGGAGATCTTGTCCTACCAGACCTTTGGTCAAATGCATCTATTTATAAATTCCATTTTTAGATCTAGATGTTATACTAAATTACTTAGTGACATACCAAGCTGCTCATCTCTGGAGTGCGTTAACAACCCTATGACCTTTTAGTGGACATATTGCATTACTGATATCACATTTTACAAATGGACCGGCACATTGCAATATGGTAGTGCAGATGAGGAGCAGGAGAAATCTAAATCGTAATTAATTCTTTTCTCTTTCAAGTTTCTACATCATATTTAATTATTTACCTAACAGATTTGATATTATTATATAATAATATTAATGTTACCATGGTAACAAAAGGTATGTAAACAATAATCCAAAATATCCATTTATCATCATCTCATAAATGAGATAATATTTTTGTCTTCTAACATGTGATTGCTGATTGCATGCTTCGACTATTCAGTGCCAGAAGTGGGTAAGTGCAATAGCTGCCATGTGTACATGAGTACAATACACTGTATGTAAATTGCCAAATGTTCACAGAGCAGCTATTGCACTTACCCACTTCTGGCACTGAGTACTTGGCCTGTTGTTTTGACACTGTTGGTTAATTGATGACATGATGTCACAGATTGGCTATATAGGAACTATCTTTTAATAATAATAATAATAATGAATGGTTCTTATAAAGCGCAAAATGTTACACGCAAAAGCATGAAAATGACACAAACAACAAAAAAACAATTAATTATCTGAATCTGGAAAAGCTTGAAGAAAGAGATGGGTTTTAAGCTGGCATTTAAATTGAGAAAGTTTGGGATGTTAAAGGTTGTTTGAAAGCAAGTTTCAAACAGAAGCAGCAGCAAAATACAATGAGCGTTCACAGACTGATTTGAGGGTTTTTTTTAGTAATTTTTCAGAATGATTGAAGGGAGCAGGAACGTTGATAAGTACAAAGCAAAAAGTGCCGAAAAGCCAAAACAGCAAGTTTAAATTGGATACGTATAGCGAAGCTTGATGAGGATTGATGTAATATGCTCATGCTTTCTTTTCTTTTTTGAATTTGTTGGAGACAGTTGAGTTGATCAGCAGTAATACCTGATTATCCAGTATCACAGGCACATATATTTTTTTAACTTCCAAGGCAGATCATCCACATTTCCCACATTAGTAGCAATATTTCCCACACTACCTTACTAACTTATATCATTGATATTTCACAAGTAGTAAAAGGGCATTTCGTGATCCAGCCTCATTCCCCCCACTTTTCTCAAAAAAAAGTTGAGATTTTGATACCACTTGAAACCTCTGGCTACATAATTTATATGTACCAAAAATTTCTTGCAGATCAGTTCATTTAGCAAAAATATCGTCAACAGTGGCCTATGGAGCAGTGTAATACACATAATCATGCATAACTTGTAAACGCAAAATTGGAATGAACTGAAATTTTGGGAATACGCTTTTTTCGTGGATATCTACTGAAAAATGTCATAAAAAGAGGATGCTAGGATCACAAAATCCTCCTTAATTTAGTAAGTAACAGCTATATGAGCCTAAAAATGCAGTGTCCCCTTATTATTGACCTTGTCTAAGTCATAGGGGCATTTGTGCGTAAGAATCACTAATAGATGGATTTTATGATGAACAGTCTTACACTTTTTCCACCTGTCACTGAACTCTCTATCGCTAGTCTAGTTAAATGTAAGACCTGGTGCCAGCCAGCATACAATTTGATCCATTTCATGTAACGTAACACACGGATCATACAGAGCGTGCAAAATAAGTGTGAAACTCACATCCGCATGACCGTTTGATCTGCTCAGGTTGCTTGCATGCCTGCTTGGAAAACCAATACTTTGCAATGGTTCTGACTATGACACATAAGGATTAAAGAAATAACATGCAATTGAAATTTGAAAGAATAAAAAATGTTTGTCTCAATGAGCTCACATGGTTTAAACATCAGCCTATATGGTAAAAATATCGTATGTTTGATTTTTCTTACAGCTCCAGCTTACCATTTTCCTTTAATGTTACCAAAGTATTCCACTTTTCAACCGAATGATCAAAGAAAATCACTGTTAATTCCAGCGCTTATGACGTCGCCAATGTGTCTCTTTCTATCAATCGTATAACTGAGGTGGGTTCTTCTAACCCTAACAGCCTCAGGGCTTTTTGGTGACGGGAAGGGAAAGAAGGAAGGAATAAAGAGAGAAAAGAAAGAAAGAAGTTGTTTGCTGTGGGTGGGATTCGAACCCGAGACCCCTCTCATGTCAAGCACACAGTCGGCGACACCTTGCCACAGGTCTTGGGCTTCGCTGACCAGCGAAACCATGCCTATATATCACTTAGGGCGATTGCGTCATCACACCACGTGGGATGCACGTACGAACAGCGCATATATCAAGTAGTATTTTGTAGTACACGGTACGGTTAGGGTTAATGTGTTATGATCATCCCGTATGCCATTTACGTAATGTAACATCACATATGCAATTTGACTAATATATCAATTGTATGACTAAAATGACAGGACATATCGTTGTTATTCAAAATCACAGATTTGTAATCTGCTGCTTTGATATTACTATTTGTCTTGTTTTGTTCAATTTATCCCTATTTGGCATTTAGAGAAATTAAATCAGATTGATACTTACACTGTAAACTGAAAAGGTCCTAAGATGGACAAATCAACCTAAGAGTTAATACCCTATTACAATGGGGAATTATCTCTACACTCCTTTCTGCCTCAATTCAACTTAGGCAAAGTTAGGTCAATAAAGAATTGAATTTAGGGCACTTTTTAGGACACCCACTTCACAAAATAATGGAACCACTTCACTCCCAGGAAACCCACTTGAAGTGAAGTGGCTGTCCTAAAAGTGAAGTGATTGCCTTTGTTAAGTGAAGTGGTGTCCTAAGAAGTGCCTTAAATTAAATTCTTTAGTGACCTAACTTTGCCTAAGTTGAATTGAGGCACAAAGGAGTGTAGAGATAATTCCCCATTGTAGTAGGGTATTAAGTCTTAGGTTGATTTGTCCATCTTAGGACCTTTTCAGTTTACAGTGTTAATGGCCCATTCAGTGATTTGCTCATTGAGAGAATGGTAAAAATCATCAAATTTCAGGTTTTGGCACCTTTGTTAGTGTCACAGGTCAGTGGCGTAGCCAGTGGGGCCGGTGCCCCCCCCCCCCTCGTCATGACCGTCGGTTCATGTAAGGCTGTCGGTAGACGGAAGACGTTGTTGAAAAAAAAATTGGTTAACAATAGACTATTTTTCACCAAGGGTGACAGGAAAAAGGGGAGAATTGTAAAGAAAATGATGAAAAATTGTGAATTACACATAAAAATTATGTGTTTTTATGTTAGTACCGCCTATTATCCTTTTTTTTTTTTTGCTCTTCACTTTTTCAAACCATGCCAAAAAAATTTGGGTCAACAAATCACAACTTCCGTCGGTAAAAAATATTTCCGTCGGTACATTTACAAGTTGTGCCCCCTCGGTTCCAAAATCCTGGCTATGCCACTGTCACAGGTGTGCTAACATAGCCTGCTAATGGTTCAGCTGAAAGCTGTGTAATAGAAAACATTTTACATGAATCTGTAATTTCCATAAGTAGAGTAATTAGCTGTATGTATTTGAATGGGGCTTAAACTTTGTCAATACTGCTGTTTTCTTTGCTTTTTTGCCAAATTTTCATTTCAAAAATACCAAATGCCAATTTTAATGACTTATCCTTCACTTTGAGACAATTTATAAACAATTTTATTTTTTTTACACTTATGCTGGGATCACTGAATGGGCCTTTAACCTCTCCGGAGCTCTGTGAAATAATTTCTGTTTCTACTCTGTTCTTACAAGCACTTAAAATGATTATTAGCTTGTATATTCAATCCATTAACTATAAGCATCTGCACAGGTCCATGTCCTAAGTCATTGCATGACTGATCAAGTGTCAAACTTGGTTCCTGACTTCGATTTAAAGAAATGTTCACATTTAAAACTGAACTGACACACCAATTCTCAAGACTCCTTCTTAAAGGAGTATTTCGTGATCCTAGCATCCTCTTTTTATAACATCTTTTAGTAGATATCCACGAAAAAAGTTTATTCCCAAAATTTCAGTTGATTTTACGTTTGCGAGTTATGCATGATTAGCCTATGTGTATTACACTGCTCCATAGACAATGTGTTGTAATTTCGTTCTGGTATACCAGAACAAAATTCAAATTTCACGATATCTTTGCTAAACGAATTAATCTGCAAGAAATATTTTGTACATAAACATTATGTAGCCAGAGGATTCCAGTGATATAAAAATCTCAACTTTTTTTGAGAAAAGTGGGGGGGATGAGGCTGTGGATCACGAAATGCCCTTTTAAGTGGACAACAAAATATCAGTATGGGAAGTAGATTATTCCCCTTACTATTCATAGCAAATGCTAGAAAAAGTACCATACAAGATATTATGCTCAGTTTTATGTTAAACTCATTAACAATCAAGTCATACATGAAGCCATGACCAGCATATTCCTATGATGTCCTGATGCCCCGGCTTACTTTACTTTCGGCTTTTCTCCTTTGGTTTGTACAATGGAGTGCTATATAAGATGTATGGGCTATTAGGTAGGCGATCTCAATTATATATGGGAAGCCGCAACAGCCAGTGAAAGGTGTCTACTTGACCAATATGATAATTTAATACCAGTTAAATCAATACATTTTAAACCAGGTCTGACGAAGAAAAAAATTTTTACTTGGAGACTTTTAATTACACACAAACACTGTAGTTGTTTACAGTAAATGACCTCGGGGTCAATTAAAAGGCGACCTACAAGGAAGTAATGCGACGATCTCTTGAATTGATCGACTCTATTTACACAACAAAGGTATTTTTGTCTCAGTTTTAAACCATTTTCAATACTTACTTAATCTTTACAATGGCATTCAATGCCATCTAATTAAGCATATTCTCTTATATAGCCTCCCCTAAAAAGAGATTAATTTGCCCCTTATGAAAGATAAACATTTGAAGTAGAAAAGTAGGTCCTCTCAACCACAGATAATGGACATATGAAAGTACATGTAAAGGGGTCTCTGCACTTTGTCTTTTTTCTGCTACCAATATTTTTATTTTTTTATTCTTACTACCAGGGGACCCTGTCTTGATGCAATTTTGATATTAATGAAAAAATACATATTTGAATGTGGTTTAGCTAACAAATAGATTAAAACTAAAGATAGAATCAATCAAGCAAACTGTTAATTTTGGCTGACAGTTAAACACATGATAATGGTTAATATTTGCCACAAATCTATATTGTATGCCATGTACAACAGATTGACTGGCACCAGCAAATTTTGTCTGGTTCTGAGGAAGAGACGAAAAAACCATTTCAATGAATTTACGCAGAAAGTGGTTTATCACTAATGTAGTTTACTTGGACTATTTAAATTGTGCTGTCTGAATAAGTAGGACCATATAGCCTATGGCATTTTGAGTCTAAATCATCTTTTCCTTTTTTTGCAAAATATCTTTCCATTAATGACTTTATCTGTTACACTTACACTGACAGGCAACTGTAGTTAATTGTTTAATAAAGAAGGCTCTATTATCACAGACATCATGATTAGTATAAATGAAAATTTCACAACTTGTTGAGGCTGTCAATGGAAATTGGGTCCCATTTGCACTTGAATTTATTCAAATTATACCAGTGCTCTAATGTTTTCACCCCTACTTGTTGTGAACGAACAAACAAACAAATAAAGAGCAAACTGATCACAAAAATCCAGGCTTTTGATGCAGTGCGCTTCAATGGTTACTTTAGTATACACCATGGGCATAACCAAATATTTCATTCTGAGGGGCAAAAAAAAACCATGTGTCCCATCATCATTTGGAGCCAGGATCTGTAGTTGGAGGAAACTGGGTAGAGGTTGATTTGACATAAATGTAATCCTTTCATCCCTATTTACACCAATATATATATCAGATGGGATGGTCTTCTTCCCTGCTCCACCACTGGATTCATTTCTGGTTACAGCCTACATACATCCAACTGTTTTTTTTTTCAATTGGCTTTCAAACCCTCTCCACAGATCTAAAAAATCTTTTCAGCTTAAATGTTTCATTAAGAAATGATCCGAATATACTGTATGGACAAACTAAAAACAGTTCAATGGATGGATTTCATCCACTAAAAGCACAACTCTGTCAATGACCATGGATAGTATAAGAAATCAAGTCACCCCCTTACAAACATGACATTACCTGTCTTGGAGTACCAGACTGTTCTGCTCTTGTGGGACGACAAAATCTTATTAAATACCATGGTAACCAAGACATTTCACCGACTCTCACAAAACACTGAAAACAGGTTTTCTGCTAGGAATAGATCTCTACTATACACACACATATAAAGGTTACAAAAGTGGTAAAAGAGCAAAATGATAATATGTCTCCTCAATAAGGTTGATAAACTCACAAACACTAGATTAGATAGGATGTAGAAGATTCAGCAAAAAGTCACCTCACAACAAAAATCTCCATCCATCTCAGATAAACAGACTAGAAGATAGATAGATAAAACACAGGCTATAATAATATAACATCCACTTTATCAATGTGATATTACCTCCTATAAGCTCTGCTCAGTAAGTAGAAAATTCATCTTATTCCACGCTATAATTATCAAAATTTTCCTTTTTCACAAAAGTTTAAATCACAAGGTCACATCCATCCAAAGTAAGTTCTAGTATACCGGTATATATATAAAAATCCACACGGCAGTAAAATGGTACTGGGTACAAGCCAAGCAGGCAACGCACAAGTAAGAGCAATTCGTTTGTGCACTCCAACCAGTGGATGTGCTCTCAGTGTTCAACTGATGATGAAGCAAGCTGTGTTAAGAGTGTTGTGCACAACTGGCATACATCCGTCCGTGCGTGCGTATGTGCGGTGTATACAGTGTGGTGTGTATGTGAGTGATACTTTTACTACAGCAGGCTAAGCAGCTGTGTTTTAAAAGCAAGTCTAGGGATCAGCAAGTATAGGATACCATGCTTATGCATTCCCATAAGGCTTTAGTACAATCAGATCGATGCCCCCTACCTCCGTATCTTTATATATATATTGCATTTTATTCTCTCACCACCTCATCTCCATCCTCTCTCTCTCCATTCAAATCATCATCCGCTGTATGCTACAACACAACTCATGAATATTCATACCACATTATCCCACCCACGCAACTACATCCAATCACTAGAAACTTGATGGTTATCCTGAGGGGGGATGTATGAGGAAGAAAGGAGAAGGGGAAGAAGCATCACTACGTTTTAAGGGCAAGTGATGATGTATGTGTTGTATTTTCTTATGAAAATTGCCACCGTTGCTCATTGAATGATGTACTGGGAGTATACTACGATGTGTCAACATATCACCAAGGTAATTTTGGATGTGATCATTTTGTTATGATAAACCCCTCTAGCGAAAACAAGAGTCTTTTTAATGATTCCAATGAAGGTAAAAAGTCACCGGATTTGTCAATGCCTTCTTCCCTAATGAGAAATACTATCACAAAATGTGATTAATTTAATTGTAGACATGTCTTTATGAATATTTCAAAGATTTTCATTATTTTTTTTTCATTGAAAAAACTCATCAGTCCTTGAGCATAGTTTAGCCTCTGGTAAGGAATGAAAAAGTCTGCCAATTTCTTATTTCCCAAAATAAAAGTCTAAAAAAAAATCACTAAATTCCACCAGGTGTGTTTGTACTCATTTTGAATGTTTTTTGTATGAGAAGATTTCAGATATATTCACAACAATGCAAAATTCCAATTTAAAAAACCATCATAAATGAAAGATGCTAACTAAAAAAGCAAAAGCTTTCATATATTGATGATTCCCATGATGCAGAATTTGACATGGTTGGATTTAAACTGACATCAAGAGATCCAACACTACTGTGCTATTCCAGTTGAAATCCATACACCCTATGGAAGACATGTCATTAATCTTCTACACAGGGAGTGTGAATTTCAAATAGGGTTACCTGATTGGGTAACTCCATTTAAAATACACCCCTTGTGTGGGAGATTAATGCCATGTCTTCCATATGGGGTGTAGATTTCACCTGGAATACCCCATATAACACTTGCTATTTTTTTTGTACATTTTCAATGTTGAGAAACCGACATCTACAAGGAATACGGCGGAAACTTTGTTTCCCTGTTAAAAGAGTCAAGTATCAGATATTGGTATTTCTTTACGCCCTGACACGAGGAAACCGCGCAAGCAAGGAAGTCAAATTCGGAAACCATGCTCAATTTACATATGCTAGCAGACGACATAATGACATGCAAATGGAAGTACTTGACCTACTTATGAAAACATAAGAGTTATTATTTCGAGTTATGCTTATTGATCAATTTATAGAGCAGTTAGGTCTAAAAAAAATTGTTTGATTGGCGTAACCCAACCGACCCTAAAAATGGGCCCGACTCTAGACTTTTTATTATTTTTTTGGCCAAATTTTTTTTAAAAATAAATAAAATTTAAAAAAAAGAAAAAGTTCCAAGGTCTTTATCATATGCAATTTACTGCTTAAAATGTGTGTAAATTTTTTTTTTTTTTTAATTGCCGACCAACCTACCATAATTTGTTTTATGTTACGCCAATCAAACATTTTTTTAGGTCTTAGTTAAAGAATTTTGTACATACATACATACATACATATTAGAGCTTATAAAGCGCTATTACAAAAAGATCAAAGCGCTAAGTGATACACTGCAAAAAACAAGAGAATGAACAAAAGCAAAGAGTTAAAAGGATAATAATGAGCCTTAAGAGATTTTTTAAATGTTGCCACTGAGGTTGCCTCCCTGATGTTGCGCGGGAGGCAGTTCCTAACGCTGGACCAGCAGAACGAAAAAGACATGTCACCACTGCGATTTTTACCGATGTGAGTGTTCAGAAGACTGGTATCCATAGAGGATCTTGTGACGGGTCCAGATGAGCGCGTTCTGTATGAGAGTAATTCTGTGAGGTATGAAGGAGCAGATTCATGCAAACATTTGAAGATGTACAGACAGAGTTTGAATTTGATTCGATCTCTTACTGGCAACCAGTGAAGGTCATGCATTAATGGTGTGGGGCTATCAAGTCTGTCGGCATAGAATATGAGTTTGGCTGCTTTGTGTTGGAGGGACTGCAAACGATCAAGGTCTTTTGATTTTGCTCCATAGAGGAGAGCATTCCCGGTGTCAAAGCGTGATATCACGAGAGCTTGCACAACTGTGTGAAGTGTTTTGTGGTCAAAAAGCGAATCTGGCGAATATTACGGAGCTGGAAATTGATTGAAGAAATCATGCTATTAATGTGAGGAGTCATCGTTAGGCGAGAGTCAAAATATCTCTGAATGTGGCTTTAAACAAACAAATAAACTGTGTAGATTCTCATTGATCTGGGTATGTTGAAATTCAGATTTGATTTAAATCTGGTTAACCAGCTACCGTATTTCGTCAAATAAACGCCCCCGGGGGCGTTACATTTTCCCAAGGGGGGGGGGGGGCATTTATTCAAGGTCAATTTTAGAATGATAATTCCTGTTAAAATCATTAGGTAATCTTTAAACTCACGCTAAAACGACGAACTATAAACTAGAAACACTGACTTCTGGTTCACTTCCGGGTTTCCAATAAAATGTTAATAAAATAAATGTCGGTATTTATACAGTGCCTTTCACATGTGAACATGTACCAAAGCGCTTTACATTTATTCCGCCGTTATTAGAATATGTCAGCTGCCATACAATGCCCAAGGCATGCTCATACCTTTAGGCGGCGCTCAATGGACAGTATTCATAACAGCTCCCATTTCACACCTGGGTGGAGAGGAGTAATGTCGAGATAAAGTGCCTTACTCAAGGGCACAACACGATGGCGTCACCGGGGCTCGAACCCGCAACCTTCAGATTATGAGTCCTAGCCCGTTCCGCTCGGCCACCGTGCTCCAATCCTGATTTTCGCCAATTATTGACGCTATTATCAACCATGTGGGCAACTTGGTAAGCTTACTACACAAGATAGCATGGAAATATCTGCATTTTTGAAACATCTTGGTTGAAAAAAGTGGTGGGGGCGTTTATTAGAGGGGGGCGACTATTTGACGAAATACGGTATACCTATTTTTGACGTATAAAGTGATGTTGCGACTGAAACCTCCCGTCTTCAGCTGCCTTGTGTACGTACTGGTAACTTCCGGTATAGATGACAATCAACAGGGAAACACACAATCAAACAAAAACCTTGATGATGTAACAAAGCCAATCCTAGACAGCAGCCAGGTTATATATAGCCTAATCATTTGAATGCATTTTTTGCATGTTTCTTTCTGATATAATTAACAAATTGAAAACTGAAATTAAATTAAAAATACATAAAAGAAAACTAATGACGATAATAGATATTTAACTATAGTGATAATGATAATGATAGTGGCACTACATCTGTTTCTTCCATGCGGATATTTCAAAAAAGCCCTTGAAAGTTGATTACGAGTTTCCTGTTGCCACCCACGTCATCTTTTTTAGGCCGCATCAGAAAAGTAATTTTGCACAAATAATTAAACTGGGAATATTTCTGACTTTTCTACTTTTAATAGAAAATACGCACTCTTCCTTCAGCTCTCTGCAAAAGACATAAGCCGTCTCCAAAGACTTCAGAACTCCGCCGCGCGTGTCATCTTTGCTGTTGGGCGTCGAGTCGAAGCTCACCCATTAGTCTCATCTCTCTACTGGCTCAGCATTGATAAACGCATCAGTTTCAAAATTCTTCTGTATATCTTCAAGTCTCTCAACAACCTTGCTCCGAAGTACATCTCCAACAAACTGACTCCTTATATTCCTCAAAGGACTCTCAGATCAAGTAATGACACCACGCGTCTCCTGGCTGATAGATCCATCAGTGTCGCCGGTGATCGTCGTTTTCCTGTAGCTGATGTTAAGCGCTGGAACTCATTACCAACAGAAATCAGACTTTCGCCATCGGTCACTCTTTTCAAACAGAGACTCAAAACTTATTTATTCTGAACTGTTTTATTCTGAACTGGTTTTCTTATGTATTTTGTTTTTTACTGTAAGCGCCACGATGCTTTCTTTGCGCATTGCGCCCTAAGAACTTTGTAGTAGTAGTAGTAGTACTAATAGTCTCTTGTGCAAACAAAGACCTGCAAACAGTGCATTTGCCGTAGAAGTGTTGATGTAATAGGATCTTCTACCATAGCAATAGGTTAAAACAATTTTTGAATATATCGCACTGCACCAATGTGTTCACACCTTACCTCTGCATTGAACCACGGATGTCAAACAACATGGATAAAGACCTGGATCGTAATTCTATAGAATATTCATATCATGCTGATCACTCGCATCTGTAAGATTAGTATCTTTAAAAAGAGCGGTACTGTATTCAATTTATGATTGCAGACATACACAGGTGATGTAGTGCAACCTGCTTGTAGTGCAGGGCGATATGTACAAAAATTGTTTGAACCTATTGCTATGGTGGTTAATCCTGTTACATCATCACTTCTACAGCAAATAAATAAATGTAGATATTTATATAGCGCTTTATGCCGTAAACAGCCACAAAGCGCTTTACATTTATTCCGCCGTCATTAGAATATGTCGGAGCCATGTTTGCAGCTTACAAGTGGCGCAGGGTCCATCAGTACAACGACTGTGACTACCCCTAACAGCTTCCCATTGCACCTAAGTGGGGTGAGGCAAGCGAGGCAAAGCGTGTTGCCCAAGGGCGCAACACGGTGGTGGGACGGGGAATCGAACCCACGCACATCGAGCAAGCTCTCGGATTATGAGTCCAAGGCCATGCCCTAAATAGAGATTGGTATATTAAATAATTGGTAGTATACTGACCTGTCACTTTCTTGCCTTTAATGCTGGTTGATTACCATTAAAAAGCGCTTTGTGTTAAATAATTAATATTAAAAATATAATGAATAATTGTCTCATCACTTGCCAAAAATATGTGATGGGGGACTCACAATCAACTTTCAAATGCCTAAAAGATAGCCATATACTATGTGTAAGTGCATTGAGCAGTATAAAATAGCTGACTTCTACAGGTTTCAGATATGGATATTGTTAACTATGATTTTTCCTATAAATAGCAATGGTAATGACAGTGATATTAACCCCCTGAGCACTACCTGCCGATCTAACATTGCCTCTGATTGGTCAATTACATGATATCTTCATTTTAATCACCAATCAGAATGGAGTTTTGCAAATAATTCACCCCAATTTTTGTGCGTGGTGAAATTATTCTAACAATGTTGCTGATTGGTCCAATTGATAATGAAAACTCCTTTTTGACCAATAGGCAGGTAGTTCTCATAGGGTTAATACATCTTTTTCTTCCATCAATATATCCATAATATGAAATGTATGAGTGCATCAGCATAAAGTAACTATAGATAGGTTTTAGATATATTGAAATTATTAACTATGATTTTCTAAACTAATGCAGGGAATACTTCAAAATGTTGATACTTTGGTGGAAAAAAATGTTGGAAGAAAAAAAAATGGTTGATATCATTTCATTTGCTTTATATTAAATATGTCTAGCTATATAAGTAACAAAGTATATAAGAATGGCAGGAGTGACACCAATTCAATATGTTTTCATCATATAAACAGGAATAGCACCCAGCCATGCACCCTAATAATATTCTATGCACAGTGTAAGGCAGTCTTAAGGCTGACAGATCACTGGGCGTACGCTAGGTGTACATCAGCACTCCTGATTTAAACACGAAGAATGAGAGAACTAGGCAGGCAATCAGCATGAAGGCAAGCAGGGCTGGAAGGTTAGACGTGTGCTACGGGTTTTAAGGGATAAGCTTAACACATCAACTATTATGTAATTTCATTTCCCCCAAAATCACCATTTTTAACCTTTTCATAAATTTATATACAATACAAACATCAATGAACCAGATTTTATTTCTTTTCATTTACTGCAATCTTTCAATTACAGATTCAAAAATCAGCAACGATGTTTAAAATGGAGCGACACAAAAAATAAATGGTCTGAAAATTATCGTTCGGAAAGTACTCATTTCCTGTTGATGTGGCACAGGTCAATGACATTTGTATAAGGACTAACATATGCATGGACAGTAAGAAGTCATCTAAGTCATGTCAAATTTGATTGTACACCAAGTTGATTCTGAAATAATTTTAACCTCAATTTGATTCCAGCTTTATCCTCATCCATTTCACTTGTCATGAGCATAGAATAATGTTCATTCTATGACAAATGTAACTACAGTTCTTATTGGGCTATATTCCAGTTAGGTAATCCCATCTACAATTTATACTCCTCTCAGGAATAAAAAGGTCATGTCTTTCACAGGGGGTATATGGATTTCAAATGGAATAGCTTATTCTTTGAAAGAGATAACCATATAATATAATATTGAACCCTATTCTATTCCTCATGAATATATGTGACTGTACACGACAAATGAGCCATAAATTCCTTCCCCGGTCAATTTTGGTTTTTTTTTCGTGTTTAGAAAATATACATCATAATAAGCTTTAAAATGGTATATCATTTGACTTCAAACGATATCCAGAAGCGGGGTTATGGTTTGTTGAACTTTGCTCCTTCAACAAAATGGTTGCTTTTTTCGTTTCTACATGTGTCTCTTTTTCCACATTGCTGGCAATAAATATCAAACAGTCATAATTGGCGGTCATTTCAAATCATCTCCAAGTCAACGAGGTTCAAGAAAGTTCTCTCATTGTTAATTGTTGGTTATACATACCTATACAAAATACAATGCCTGGTAACCCACCACTTGAACAGGATTTAGCCAAAGCAAAGAAAGACCAGATGGCTATCAAAAATTCTATAGCAATTTAAGGTAGAAGCTTATTATCCTCTTCAACAATAGGATTATTGATTGGTGTTTGACTATCAAATGAGACAGATGTCATTCCAACTTGAGGTACCAATGAATACGACCTTCATGCACATTTTACACTGTAACTCAGAATACAATTTAGGACATTTACGGCTCATTCGTGCTGTACGGTCACATATGTGATGCATGAGACCTCTGTATTTAGTTTCTAAAATGCAAAAGTGATGCACAGTTACTAGTGTTTAACAGCGGACCTCTGCATGTGCCATGTGATGTGGTTTGGACCTACGTACTATGACTTCCACAAATGCGTATCCTATGCGAAGAAACAGGTTACGCTCACAAAACGACATATTTGTACATTGCATGACTAAGCACTTTAATGTAGATGGTTGCTTACGGGTCGGCCATTCAATTTTTAAAGACAAAATGAAAGATAAAAGTTAAAATTGTACTTTTTGTTCAAAAAATATGATAATATATTGAATGAAGCAAATTGAAACGTGACTGTTATAAATAAGGTTAATGACTTTGCATCAGTTATTTATAGAGTACAAGGAATATCCCAGAGCAGGTATCTTACCCTTCCCATAATCCTTTGTAACATGATACATCACCTCATTTCAAGCAAATGACACTCCCATTATTTTGTTTGTACAGGTTCCCTCTGTTTTCATTTGAGAATAGTCTGGCTAAACATGGATTGAGAAATAAGTGCAAGACTAGATGTGCTGTTCATTGAGGTATCACTATCAATCCATCACACCGACATCGCCCGGTTAATAATTACACTGTACAGCAAGGGACACTGAAATGAATACACAGGATCGATACACGTGGATGTGCTATGCACGATTGATATTCAGACGATAAATCTTTGGATACCGGGTTTGAAAATGATGAATATCTCCTGTAAATGATTTCTTATAAAGAAACCAGATGTGGTTCCTTGCACTTGAATATATATTTTTAACAGATATTATAGTCGCTGGCTTGCGCTTTGAGATACTAGCTTGCGTCTTGAGTCAAAAACTGGCAATAATTTTGATTTATATGTGCCGAATTATATAGCGCAGTGTATAGGCCAATCGTGAAGGTAGTCTAAAACCATATGATCTATGGTGTACCATGCTTGACTAACACACAGCGAGGACAGTAACCGGCTAATCGGGTAGCCTTAGTCAGATGTCCTTCGGCTCTTATGCGACACAAAACAATTAAACAGGTCGATATAAAATGGCTATGCGTGGCGGTGGATTTAACCTACCATGGCGATTTCTGCCATGAAGATATATCGGGGCGATGTCACTGTGCCCATGTTGCACTGGATAGCAAATCAGTACAGAAATTGAAATGGGAGAAATGCATTGTGGGAAATAGATATCTTCACCTTATGTCCAAGCCAAATGTTTAGACTTTTCACAATACCACTTAAAACAACATCTAATGAGTACCCTGGCTCGTATAAGTGCCTCCTCCTATGAACTTCTTTCAACATGAAACCTGGGGAAAATGTAAATTGATCACCAAATTTGGGTGTTGAGCTGTATGAAGATATAGTATTATGTATTAATTTTTTTGTCCGGATAGAAATATTTATTTTGTAAAGACAGCCCAGATTAGGAAAATTAAATACCCAAAACTCATCATAAATTTTGTGTAGTTATTTGGAATTAACAATTGATTTCTGGGATTTGCCAAATTTCAAATTAAGTCTATTAAAGTTGATAATTAAAATCTAGTCAACTGGACTAATTATCAACCTTGATATTTTTTATACCTGAATGACTGAGAATATACACAAATATAAATTAACTCTATTATTAGGTCATACGCAAATTCAAAATAAGTACCAGCAAAAAAGTATCTTCTTAGTATATCACGTAAACTGTACAATATATTTTGCCACGGACAGTTATGACGTACTCTGCTGTGGAAAGAGCACGAGTGTATCAATCATTGTTGGTTAAGAAGGTAACCTGTCACCAGTGTGTTTACTTACTCAAATTATCATTTCATAGCCATCAAGTTTGTACAAAATATTAACATCCTCTGTTACTATGGAAACAGAGGCAGATAACAAACAATATTCAACTAAATTTACTTGTTAAATGTTAAAATTTTTGAAAATACACAAAAACACTTGTGTTATCGAAATGTTAAAAGCATCTTACCATGATTTGTAAAAACAAAATTAGTTAATAGTATCATGAATGTGCAAATAAAATTGTCTACACTATTGTTTTATAAAAAAATCTTCAATGACGTCAACTTAGAAGAAGCTGTGTTGTTTTTTTCAAAGTCAAAATGATTTAATGACGGGAGAAGCACGGCTCACTCTTAAAGGTTTGATAATTTGCTCATTGTAAATTGGACCAACTGCAATGGTTTAGCTCAGCTTCTTGGCCCAAATGGTCTATTCCAGTTGAAATCCATACACCCCCTATATAAGACATTACCATGACAATACCTTAATCTCCCATACAGGGGGGTGCAGATTTTAAATGGAGTCACCTATTCAGGTAACCCCAATTGAAATTTGCCCTTACCTGTGTGGAAAATTAAGGACATGTAAATTGGAAATACCAAGTTTGAGCTCTGGGAAGTTATGTGAGAAAGTGACTGACATTAACAGAAACAGTGGAGGAGGATTCATGGCTTACAGCCAGACTGTGATAGCTGTGTAAAATTTATGTTACATCGGAACTAAGCCAGGGATTTTTTATTTTTTTTTAAAGTTATGCGCTGGGTACCCGGGCACAAAATTACCCGAAAATCACACCCCTAATTGGGATGGTGAGTTTCATATCAGGTTTTATCCATTTTCCAAAAAACAGTTCAAATCTCATCAGCAAAATAACATTCCAATCTGCGAGATAAGAAATATCAACCTCAACAACTTTTTCAAAGAATTTGAAAACCATTCTTACAATTAAACTGAACTGACTAACGAGAGAGATGGAAAGATTTAATATCATGAGAATATATTGATGATGACATGATCATCACCGGGAAAAATTGAAATAAGGACAAGTTGAGAATGCGGATAGCACTATTAATATCCAATTCTGCCAATGCAGTATTTCATGTCATCATCGTAACTGTCTCTAGTTTTGTAGAGAGGGTGGTTTGCAATGTACTGAAATTATCAATAAATCATGTTGGCTGGCTGGTATGGCAGTAACGATGTAGTATAGAGAGGTGTAGATGATGTAACACAATGCACTGGAAACTAATGTGATCCTTGAACCCCCACACATTGGAAATCATTGTTGTTTCCCAGAAAAGCAGTAGACAGCAGGCCAGACCATGGCTAAATAGTGACATGAGTGAGTTTATTTTACCTTAATGCTCTGCGTGCTAGCCAAGCGCATCAACGGAAAAAGTTCCAAGTTTTGAAATATTTTCTCAAAATATCAAGAGCTATCTTAAGAACTACCACGGTACTGAACCAATACTAGGCTTGTTTGTACTCATTTTAATGCATTTTTCATGCTGATTCCAAATATGGTCATGAAAATTTACATTTCTGAAATTTTTGAATTAAAAAAAAAAAATTGAAACATGTCGTCTGCAGTCGACACCCACGTGAAGAGAGTTAAAGGCATAGATGGGCTTACTTTCCCCAAAGCATCCAATATGTCATGCATTAGTATGGCTACTATCTACTGGTCAGTTTTTCCAAAGTGTGGCTTTAAGTTGGAGCTTCAGGTTTCAATTCCAACCCTCAAAGTCACCTCACACTGATCCATGTGGTTAGGACATTTGCCTTGTAATGAGGTTCCAGGTTCGATACCCAGTACACCAAGTTTTGAAACTAAACTTTGTACTTAAAATTTTCTTTGACTCACATCCTAGGAGTGGTTGAGTGGAGGGGCCTATGTTGCCTGACCCCATGCCGGTGAAGGGGAGGCACCGAGGGTGTTGGATTTGGCAGTGTTAAGGTTAAAGTAAGGAAATTATCACCGAGATTTCAGTTAAGAGTGCTATATTAAAACTTACTAATTGATAAATAGGTGAGTCTTACATGGCACACTTGCCGTCGTGCTTCATTGTGTCCGCCTACGTAAACATCATTCATTCAGTTCATTCCATTCAAATCACTTCCTTATACTATCTTAATTTAGAAAATAGTGCCAAATTGATCAATCACTCACAGCCTCTACATGTGACTAATAATAAGGTGTTATAATTAAACTATTTCCGTAGTGTTCCCTACAACACTGCATTGCATCATGGGAATGATTTCAATCCTCTCTGGGGGTAGACATTGTCGTCAATACCCACGTTGGCAAATTTGAAGTGAGCAATCGTACATGATGCATGCGGTGCAATAAACAAACCAATGATGCGATAAATTGAGGAGTAATCAAACTTTGCCTTGGCTCTTGACAGATTGAGATGTATAGCTTGATTTGATGGTCAAAGTAATCTCTCAAAAAATTGTTATTGTGATTCCTTCTGAATTGTAAAATGTCTTGTATTTTTACACTTTTCTGTAATAAGTAAATACTTCACACACATAGATATTCACGTAATTCAAATCAATGTTTTTGTCTATCGCAAGAATTAAGGAGTAAATTAATTTTTTTTTTCCAGTGTACATTTTACAATCATAGTTTAATCCGATAAATACAGAAATTTGATTTCTGTAAAGGAGTAAATTAATACTGGGCATTTGTGCAATTGTATTTATTCAATTTAATGATACCATTTCATTGAAATTTTCATTTATGAACTGCTTGACTGATCTTGTGACAACAAGTTTGTAAATTTGGCAAGGAGTTCAGCTGCAAATTTGCCTGATAAAAATGTCCAGCAAATCAATCTTTATTGGCAGTATCTGCAGGTCAAATCAATTTGTCAAAAATTGTGATTTGTTTTGATTTATGATTCCTGGCAGTTCTATTGGGCTATTCCATTTAAAATCCACATTCCCCTTGTGGAAGATTTTTGAAATATCTCCCACAGGGGGAGTATGAATTTTTAATGGAAATAACACACTTGGCAGCTCGATTTGAATTCCATACACCCTCTGAGAAAGATTATATTCAACCTGAATCTTCCACAGAGGGAGGGTGAGTTTCAAATGGAGCTGCCTAATGTGCTAATTCCATTTGAAATTCATAATCCCCTTGTGGAAGATATTTCCAAAATCTTCCACAGGGGGAATGTGGATTTTTAATGGAATAGCCCATTTTTGGTTGATGTGTAAGGGCACTATCTGTGATCCCCCAAAAAATACAATTTGTAGGAATTGCTTACAATTGTTGGTATTATTTTCATATAAAAAATGGGCAAAACAATAAACAATGTTGATAAATATGAAGCTCCCATTCAAATATAATAGCTACAAGTGTCAGTACAGACACATTCCCCTAACAATGATCAAAATGTCACATTTTACCCTTATTCAGTCATGATCTTGAGTGCACCCATTGTCTTTATAAAAATGTACAGATCCAATTTCTGATAAATTTCTAATCAGTTATTAAAGGACAGACACAATATTGTCCTGATTGAGTCATTATAATTTCCGGGGCAAAACAAAGGGATCTAATTGATGAGGTGAAGTTCTGCAAAGTCACTGTAGAGTGTTTATATTAAGGACAGGGACACAATATTGTCCAGATTGGGCCATTATAATTTTCGGTGCAAAACAATGGGAAAGGTGAAGTTCTGCTAAATTACTCTCAAATACAATACTCTCTAACCATTTAAATATAGTTCCATTCAGTCATAAATCATTATTTATGTTAAACAGAAGACAATTACTTATTTGCGGAAATAAAGACAATAAATTCACCTGATATTGAACAATGGAATTGGGCGGATTCTTAAATCTACTATAGTTTGTATACCTTCCTCGAGTCAGTAAAATCAAATCTTAAGATTTTCTTAACAACTGATATTTTTGTAGGAATCTGTTAGTGCATCATTTCCTTTCTGAAAATGTATACTTTTATATACTTCTCACCATAACATTTAGAAATACAATAAAAAATGATCTCTAAATCTAGTAAATTACTGACTCGAGAAAGGTATGTAGACTATATAACAGCAGTGCTTTGAGATATTTGTAGCATTAGAAGTGTTCGTAACTGCTGTAAATAAATAAATAAATAAATAAATAAATAAGCAAACAAATAAATAAATAAAGTGATTAACTACTTTTAGTAAACAATCAAATAAATAAATAAATAAATAAATAAATAAATAAATAAATAAATAAATAAATAAATATAATTATTAAACACTGTTAGTAAACAAAAACATTACAAACCAACATCTACAAAAATATTGTCTCTTATAAGCTGCAGACATTACAGCCTTTTTGCATTAAAAATAGCAGTAATTATTTTAATTTTGCAACTTGTGATTTTACTCATATAATTGGGAAAAGAAATACAAGCAAACAAAGCACTTGCTTTATTATACATGTACCTTTATCCAGAGTATCACTGCAGGCTATCCTTGTACCTTGACTATTACCTTCCCTGTCATCATAACCACAATCTAAGAAACATTCTTCTCCATAGATTAACAAGAACTGTAAATTAAATTTTGCTTGTTTGTTTTTCAATATTAAATTTTCTTTGATTATTCATCATCAATAATCATCTTTCTTGGAAGTGTCACCACAAGGTTCTCCATATGATACACCTTGAATCCAGAATGAATTGGACTAATGCAGGCCAGAGTTGCAAAATAATTCACACAAATTGCACAACGTCCAACAAAACAGTCAAATGTCCCCCCAAGACAGTCCAAACTCATGAAAACAAAATACATCACCTATGGCTCACGTATACCACTGATTGCCTAATCCGGGCTTTTATAGCTAATCTATATTAATCCAGAATTAAAAGCATGTTGTGAATACTTTCACTGATGCACAGATGCATAGAAAGACGGGGTCAAGGAATCTGCATACCGTATCAAATATTGATGCATTTGACAGTTCTTTCATTTCTGACACAAAATGGACAACTATAAATAAGTAATGGAAAAAATAAATGAACTACAATGACCTTAAAGTAAATAAAGAAAAACAGAAGAAACAATAACAGAGGGAAGAAAGAAAGAAAGAACATCACTTGTGATTTTATCAGTTACCAGCAACCATTACCATCTTCCTGTATGAAATGTAAACATTTTCTGTTCTATCTACTACAGTAAACACTATCTTAGATCTACAGACACCAGTGCTATCTACTGAAGATAGCACTATCTAAAACACAGACTTCAGTGTTATCTACTGAAGATAGCACTATCTTAGATCTACAGACATCAGTGCTATCTACTGAAGATAGCACTATCATAGAACACAGACATTAGTGCTATCTACTGAAGATAGCACTATCTAAAACACAGACTTCAGTGTTATCTACTGAAGATAGCACTATCTTAGATCTACAGACATCAGTGCTATCTACTGAAGATAGCACTATCATAGAACACAGACATTAGTGCTATCTACTGAAGATAGCACTATCTAAAACACAGACTTCAGTGTTATCTACTGAAGATAGCACTATCTTAGATCTACAGACATTAGTGCTATCTACTGAAGATAGCACTATCATAGAATACAGATATCAGTGCTATCTACTGAAGATAGCACTATCTTAGATCTACAGACATCAGTGCTATCTACTGAAGATAGCACTATCATAGAACACAGACATTAGTGCTATCTACTGAAAATAGCACTATCTTAGAACCACAGAGGTCCACTATAAACAAGAGAAGAAATACTTTACATGTTCACATAACCTCCTTCAACTCATTTGCATAGTTTTGGATACCAGGATCGTATTTTGATTCTTTGAACCTTCTAATTAGCATACTTTTGGATACCTCCATATTTGGTATTACCTAATTAATTATTAATACCGCTATGTTGTTTACATAGTGACGTCATTAAAAATGGTCGTTTCGTCAAAGATCCGACAAATAAACACTTCCACTTTTCTTTCCATTCCTGTTATATTATGAAATACCATATAACTGACATGTTAGTCCAATATGATAGGAAAATATTTCTGGTGATGACCCCATGTTCACATTGGCTAAATAAGCTGTATTTTCGCTGGAAAGGGGCCGGGACTTGTCGGCCATTTTGTTTGCAAAAGGCATGTTCTTCCTCCTGCGTTACCCGGAAGTGACAGCACCAGAACAAATGACGTCATTTCTAGATTTCAGCCAGGATGGTTACGTTCAGGGCCATGCATCAGTATACGCATAAAGTAAAACATCTTTGCTTAGAACACAGACATTAGTGCTATCTACTGAAGATAACACTATCTTATATCTACAGACCTCAGTGCTATCTACTGAAGATAGCACTATCATAGAACACAGATATCAGTGCTTTCTACTGAAGATAGTACTATCTTATATCCACAGATGTCAGTGCTATCTACTGAAGATATCACTATCATAGAACACAGACATCAGTGCTATCTACTGAAGATAGCACTATCTTAGAACACAGACATTAGTGCTATCTACTGAAGATAGCACTATCATAGAACACAGATATCAGTGCTATCTACTGAAGATAGCACTATCTTAGATCTACAGACATCAGTGCTATCTACTGAAGATATCATTATCATAGAACACAGACATCAGTGCTATCTACTGAAGATAGCACTATCTTAGAACACAGACATTAGTGCTATCTACTGAAGATAGCACTATCATAGAACACAGACATCAGTGCTATCTACTGAAGATAGCACTATCATAGAACACAGACATCAGTGCTATCTACTGAAGATAGCACTATCTTAGAACACAGACATTAGTGCTATCTACTGAAGATAGCACTATCTTATATCTACAGACCTCAGTGCTATCTACTGAAGATAGCACTATCATAGAACACAGATATCAGTGCTATCTACTGAAGATAGCACTATCTTAGTTCCACAGATGTCAGCGCTATCTACTGAAGATAGCACTATCATAGAACACAGACATCAGTGCTATCTACTAAAGATAACACTATCATAGAACACAGACATCAGTGCTATCTACTAAAGATAACACTATCTTAGATTGACAGATATCAGTGCTATCTACTAACGATAGATTTGCAAACAGGGTCTCTATTTTGATATTACAGTGTACACTTGCAGCAACATGTTTTGTACTACCCTGTAATATGTGAATTATACAGGCCACCATTTACCTAATGAATGATAAATGACTGGGCTATTCCAGTTGAAATCCATACACCCCCTATGGAAGACATGTCATTCATCTTCCACAGAGGGGGTAAGAATTTCAAATAGGGTTACCTGAATAAGTGACTCCATTTGAAATTTACACTCCCTGTACATGGAAGATTAAGGTCATGTCTTCCATAGGGGTTGTATGGCTTTCAACCGGAGTAGCCCAATAAAAGCAGCTGAATAATGTTACTTGGTTTAGAGTGGATGATAGATAACATATTCAAATATAGAAACTATCTCAACATTAGGCAAACTGTGCTATGCAAATAGGAGAAGCTTCACATTGCATTTACTACCGTAAAAATGGAAACATTTGCGCTGCATTTATACATTTTTTATGTTCTAAGCAGCTATCGTGAAAATAACAATATGTAAATATATTCCTGTTGTGTATAAGTCAATATAAGGAAGCTTAGAATTGTAAAATAAAAATGAACTGAAATGGTTGAAAATTGGCAAAGAACAAAAAAATAATTGTGCAATTACTTCCAATTTTACAGTATTAGCCAAAATGGCCTCATTTTAATGGCATAGTTCAATAACCAGCATAAGTTGACATCATAGGTTCTGTGTGTGTACAAGTAACTGCATCCCTAAAGATGATGTTAGATCATAGTGTTACATTTCAGATCATAGTGTTCAATTCTCAACTTTCTGTGATGAAGAGGATGAACCACAATGTCATCTAGTAAACAAAGTTGAGTTTTAAAAAAAATATTAGCATTGATATTTTGGTTTACAAATGTCAGAGCTATTTCATTAAGATGCTTACGTCAAAAGCAGTGATGCTTCTGACGGCATAATATCCCAGCTGAGATGTACCATCAAGTATCAATAAACAACTTTATTTACTTAAATTCAGGACAAAATTTGTCAGAACTATTTACATAAATAAAGTCCAAATCTAAAGATCTATAATGAGTTAAGATATCAATTTACTGAGAATGGGACGAGGTAGAGTGGATCATAAGAAAATCTTGTAAGCAGAATTCCTCATCAATATTACAAATTTGAAAATTGTTGAATCGTATCAATTACACAATATATTCAAAATCTAAAGTAGTCTCTGACGGTGTTCAATTTCAACTTCCTGGGAAGTAGGGGATGTGGTATATTGGACTATTCTAGTTAAAATCCATACACCCTATAGGAAGACATGTCCTTAATCTTCCATACATGGAGTGTGAATTTCAAATGGGTTTACCTGAATTGATGACTCTATTTGAAATTCACACCCCCTGTGTGGGAGATTCAAGTCATGTCTTCCATAGGGGGTGTATGGATGTCAACTGGAATAGCCCAATGGAACACAACCTGACCCACTTAGCACACTATAATGATGATGCTACTGATATCAAGTCATATTATTGTTGAAAATTTAATGAATTCATCCTAGCCTATTCCTCATCTAAAGCATAAATTGTCAAGTCCTGAGGCTGTTATTTTAACATCAAAGATTTTGTGTTCTCTATTCAGCCCTCTATGAGGTAAAAAATCCAGATGAACAAAGAAATAACATTGCAAATCGCTACCCATTTAAAAAAAAATCTGCGCCTAAAGTAAATAGCAGTATCTATAAGCAAATAACAAAGTAGATTATATTCCGGAAGTAAAATTTATACAACTCAAAACACCATGTGCCATTAGCATAATGCAGTATTTGGCATGGATTTTCCTGACTTCATAATATTCCTCACATTATTTTAATGTCCCTGCTACTCCAGCTGAGTAAATTTGTGAGTTTCCTCTACTAAAAAATATGGACCTTCTCTTGATTATTTGAGGAAAATTTGCAGTAGAAAGGGAACACAATATCAACTTAGGGTGCCAAATTTGGAACCAAATATGGCATGGTGAACACTGCATAATGGGTTGCATCTTTAAGTTGACACCATATATTAGTATTTTATACAGCTGGAACTAAGTGAAACATACTTGGTGTATTCAGTGTTTTTGATGGTACAATTTCGATGTCAATGATCAATGTTTTTTCACAGGCAATGGCTTTTTTGAAAACTGCCTAAAAAGTGTGTGAATTCAGCCTTAAGAGGCCCAAAAGAGGCTGAAAAAAATAAATAAAAATGTGTACTATTTGGATAACAAAACTGCCTGAAAATTATCATACCTGTTTTCACCACTGCAACAGCTAGGTAGATTACTGCATTCTTACTTGCAATGTATTTGTTTACTGCTCTGCATGCTGGCCAAAGCCTTCAACATAAAAAGTCCCAAGTTTTGAGATATTTTTTCAAAGTAGGCCTATCAAGAGTTATCTCAAGAACCACTGAAATAATACTAGGCTTGTTTGTACTCATTTTAATGTATCTTTCATGCTGATTGCAAATATGGTCATAAAAATGTACAATTCTGAAATTTTTGAATTAATAAAAAAGATTGAAACTTGTCGTCTGCAGTTGACACTCGCGTCTCCAGAAGCAAAGGCAGTACTTGCTAGTTATAAACAAAGCATGCACAACATTTGGACTTGTCAGAGAGCATATCAATGTCTATTCATCTAGTGTTTGCTCTTTTACAGGTGTTTACACTGACATAAGGGTAATGTATGCAGGCAACACAGGATATGCATACTTAACATACATTGACATTCACATTGAATGAATATGCAGACATTATCAAAATGTTGTTTTCAACAATTTGCTGTGCCAATTTCCTGAATTCATTGAAATTAGATTTTTTTCTTTCCCTTTTTGTAAAAGCACATGTGTGCTGACGTATCATGCGTAACTTGCAAATGGCATCTCAAAAAGCAATCTAACATTAGTTAAAGATGAAATAAAATGCAGACCTGTACCGATCTTAATAGAAAGGTACTTACACAGCAATTTCTAAATGTATTCTATGTATGCGAAGAATAACAACATGTTATTTTCATATTGAAAGTAGCGAATTGCCATAAATGCTTTCATTTTCATAATAGATGTAAAAGCCTTGAGCAAGAATCTGTTGTAAAATGTGGTAATTTGCAAGTGATTAATTTCTTGTGAGGGACAATTTCAAAATATCTTACTTTATTTCACTCATTCAAGTTTCAACATAATTGGCATAGATCAGTAATGAACAGTTTTGCACATTTTTAAAAGTTTGTGTTAGCAACTACAAGAGAGAGTAACAGTGCCCCTGCCAAATGTCATTTTCCCTTTCTTATTGTTTTGGCATCTTTAAGTTTTGCTTTTGATGGATTTAGCTCTTTTAAGAGCAAAATGTCTGTAAAAAGACATCAAAATTTTCAAAAATATGTTTACTAGCCCTCATTCAGCATTGAGCAGTTTGAGTTACGGACTGTCAAAGGTCACACAGAAGTCAAGACCGTACCAAGTTATTTCTCTGATCATAAGGATTCAGAAAAGTTTTCCGTTTTACGGGAAAAAAATCACAGAATCGGAAGTACAACACGGAAAATGACATTTTTGTATCATGTGACAAAAATTGTTAAAAGATAAGAGAAATAAATGTTTGAAAACAATCTTGAGTTGTGTGTGTCAATTTTTATGATAAAAAATACTGTTTAATAATACCAAAATAAAGATATATTACCAAAGCATGAACCCCCTATCCATCCAAACATCGTAACAGTCGGCATATTATTGTGAGAATATTCCAATCAGAGCATATTGATCGCGATATTGAACACTTTATTGTGATATTAATATCATTCATAATCATTGTTTAAACATTTTAAGATTTATTCATAAAACATGGATTTACAAATTGTACAAAATTATACAACACGGATTACAACACGGAAAATGGATTTTTAGAAAACGGTAAACTTCGGACTCTAAAATAGATGGTCTTGAGAAACAATACCCATCAAAAACAAATCTTATCTGCCAAAACAAGGTAAATATGACCGGCTGCTGGACTATAATGCACCACCAGCATTTCCATTATAGAGTGCATATACTTCCTCTATGGCTGCTACAGGTGACCTTGAGGCTGTCACAAGAGACTTCCATATAAAAGTAGTACTGCAATAGGAATCTATAGGATTGTTCACCATTTTAAATCTAGCCTGAAGAATCTTTTTGTATTCTCTGGTAAACACTGATCACTATTTACACATGTATCTCAAGAAAGTAATCTATTCGAGACAAGTGTACATCGAGTTGAAATGTTTTCTATGAAAAAGGTGTATTCTCATACTGAAAGTAGAAAGCAAGTTGCCACTGATGTTAATATTCCATACAAGATGTAAGCTATGAGCAACTAACTGTGATCATTACAAAATAGAAGCCATAGGTGTACTTTGAGGTTCATTATCCATGAACTTCTTTACACAAAAGAAGCACAACAATACCAATCTATAGGATCATGCACTGTTTTTTAAAGCTAGCCTTAAGAATTTCACACCGGGCTATTCCCGTTGAAATCCATACACCCCTGTGGAAAACATGACCTTAATCTTTAATATGCAGAGTGTGAATTTTAAAGGGTGACTCCATTTGCAATCTACACCCCCTGTGTGGGAGATTAAGGTCATGTCAGTGGTGTATGGACTTCAGTTGGAAGAGCTCATACAATCTTTCTGTGATCCTCTGGAAATCACAGCTTAAGGGTCCATGTTCAGCGTGAAGTTCAAAATTGATCCTTCTTGACAGTAATATTTTGATGTTCAATTGTTTGGGTATGTTTCATTTACTGAGAACAACCCTGGATAACCTATGAAAATCTCCATGTTTCCATTTGGATTTTGTGTCCAGGACAAATGACACTGGAACAGGTTGAGACAGGTTAACACACCACTACCTTTTTTAAATGAACTGCAAGATACATGTACAAGTTCATTTACCCAATTGACCTTTTCGGTAAATCCCATAAGCCTTTGCGAGTACACCTGAGAACTCATCATTTTACGTCACAACGATCTGCGTTGATGCGCAAATTGTTTATCGAACATTGTTACTGCGCATAGCAAGTCGGCGTGACGTAAAATGACGAGTTCTCAGGTGTACTCGCAAAGGCTTATGGGATTTACCGAAAAGGTCAATTCTAAATGCATCATGGGGAGAGACTCAGTCTCCAGGGAGTGATGTTAACCAAATTGGATGTGGTGCCTTAGGGAAGTAATTCATTGGTAGAGCACCAGCGCAGTCACCTTCGGAGCCTTATTTCACCCTTATACAGATGAGCACTCCATTATAATGCCTCTTTGAAGGTGTCTTGGGAAGCATTTCTTGAACTGCATATCTCCTTGTCTTTGGTAGGCATCAATCGATTCTCTGAGGTCTCTGGACTTAGGACCAGACTCTGGTAAACCGGTTTTAAGGGACCCCAACCGTCCCGCTTCCCTCAGAGCATATTCCAGTGCTGACATGAACTCCATCAGCCGAAATGATCCTGAGCACCAGCGTACACACAAGCTCAAGTGCAGCGAGCTCAAAAGGACATCCTCAGACGTTGTGTCCACAAAGCAGGAATCTCTGAGGTTTCTGGACTTAGGACCTGCAGACTCTGGTGGGTTAAACCGGTTTTAGGGGGCCCCAACCGTCGCGCTTGAAACATTCTACTCAAATGTAGTTCAAACATTTTACTCAAATTAAGAAGCAGATATGGTTTTTTTTAATCACATGAGTTCAGGTTTGGAAGTTGATGACATCGGATGATTATCTGATGAAAGATCTTTTCTTGATGAAGGTTAGAAGAGATTTGTGATGTTTTAAGTTGAATTCTAATTTGAAAGATAAGTTGCTGTAAACAGAAAAATGTATAAAATTAAAACATTCTGTATCTCATGATAAACAACTCATTCTGTTTCAATGGGATGTATGTTCAAACATTGTCTCTTCTCTCCCAATATTTACCTACAGAGTATACATACCAAGATATAGATTACAGATTTACAACGGATAAACAAGTATTGACCATGAGAGATTCCTGGAAAGTATCGATATTGAATTTTAAATGCTGAAACAAACTTGCAATTTAGCTTGGAATACTTGATATATCTCGCAGTATATGTATCATTAACTATTTCTAGAATACCACCATTTCATACCTCTCTGGTTTGTTAAATTGAATGCATCATTTTTAGTTCACTTTATTCCTCTTTAACAATCCAGCAAATGAGATTTAAGGAGAGCATTTATTATATTGCCTCATATGTTTACGTAAATTTAACGTGGCATTTGCCTTCTACCTTTAGGCCCCTAACAGTCAATTTTGAGTTTCCCGTCACTAATTTCTGAAAACAAGTGAGGTAACTTTTTCATTATTCATTATTCATTATTTGTCTGCCTTTCATTATATGACCAACACGCATGTAAAATGTGTTGTTAGTTGTCGCTCACTCACTTGAAGATGGATGTTTAGCCCAAATGAGATTCATAAATTGTATATTACAAAGAGTCTGTAAGGTTGACAGCAAAGTGTATGTTTTGATTTTGATTTTTCCACAAAAAATAAAGGGATATTCATATTTTTTGTGCACATATAACCAGTTTTCATTGGTATTTTTTGGAAAATCACAATAATGAATTCAAGTGAGGGTCAGAAAATGAAGTGAGGGCGGGTGACGGGAAACTCAAAATCGACTTTCCTTGGCCTTACTGTATGGAAGTTATACATTGTACTAGGTAATTCCAGTTGAAATCCATATACCCCTGGAAGACATTACCTTAATCTCCTACACAGGGGGTGTAGATTTCAAATGGGAGTGACACCCATTCAGGTAACCCCTTTTGAAATCCACACTTCTTGTGCAGAAGATTAAGGTCATATCTCCCGTAGGGGTGTATGAGTTTCAACTTGAATATGTACTTTTGCTTTTTTGGGTGGATTTTTGAGTAATTTTGATAAACCAAGACAATCTGCCACAAAAACCTATAGTAAATGAAGGTGAGATGAGCATTCTGATTTAATTCAGCAAAGTTTTAATTTGCACATGTTCAATTTTGAAACCCCAAAGGCCCTACCCCTTATTACATATCTGCTTTTCTTCATTAATAAGTCTATTCAAAAATCCTGTAAAGTAATGTACATATGAAAAAATATGAGATGAGAATCCTACTAAGCATTACATATTCTTTAATACCCTCAACACCTGGAGCTGGCAAGTTCATTTACCCTCTGTGACCATCTGCCTTGGGAACCTAATGAACTTTCTTTATAACCTAACATTTCTAATATTTTATATTTTCTTCAAGATTTTATCTTATATATACCTCTGGATCAGATGCAGAGATTGCCATTCAAATATATTACAGATATATGCATTTTCAACATGATTTTTTCTTCTAGTTAATCCGCCCAATAATATGAAGGCCACATGATTTGTTGAGAGCAGCATTATTTTCCTTATGCTCTAATTTCAATTCTGCTTCTTACATTTAGGCCAACATGGATATAGGTTTTTAACCTAGCTTGAACATTGTGCATGAACCTTGTCCCATCAGGACTCCACATAAAGCAACCATTTAAACAAAGCAACAAGATAATTCAAATTCAGAATACTTCTCTTCCCCATTGGCGTCATTGTTTCCCTAAACTTGAGCTTTGCCGACAGTTAAAAATTCCAACATTTAAGGCACAAATTTCCCAATTTCAGACCCCATGGAATTCACTAAGCCTTCCTGGTGCCTCCCCCATCATTATTTTCCCCAGATTGTTCTGAATAATCCACTAATCAGTTGCATACCTCTCAAATTTAAAATGTTGAAATAATCAAGTTTGTAAAATATGAAATCCTCCTTAGGTTATCTCTTGTCATCTAGACCATGCATGGGTACTCAACTGTAGCTGTCTAACTGCCTGGGAAATTCAGGGTGTTTTTTAGAGTTTTCTTTCATTGCACATTACAATCACACTATTTGCACATGTCACAGAAACTGATTGCACATCATAATCAGGAAGATTCGCACCAGTTAATGTGATTACGTGATTATGATATGCAATGAGATAAGAAGCTCTAACCTTTTTTTTTTATTCCTATTAAAATAGTTTTAAAAATTAATAGCTGATGTGACAGTAAGTAATGATAAATTAATCTTAAAGGTGCATAGCCTGATTGACAGCCTCATTCTCAGAAACTGCTTGCACATCATAATCAGGAAGATTCATGCCAATTAATGTGATTACGTGATTATGATATGCAATGAGATTAGAAGCTTTAAACTTTTTTTTTTATTCCAATAAAAAGGGTTAAAAAAAAATTAATAGCTGATGTGACAGTAAGTAATGACAAATTAATCTTAAAGGTGTATGGCTTGATTGACAGCCTCATCCTCAGAAACTGATTGTACATCATAATCAGGAAGATTCGCACCAGTTAATGTGATTACGTGATTATGATATGCAATGAGATAAGAAGCTCTAAACTTTTTTTTATTCCTATTAAAATAGTTTTAAAAATTAATAGCTGATGTGACAGTAAGTAATGATAAATTAATCTTAAAGGTGCATAGCCTGATTGACAGCCTCATCCTCAGAAACTGATTGTACATCATAATCAGGAAGATTCGCACCAGTTAATGTGATTACGTGATTATGATATGCAATGAGATAAGAAGCTCTAAACTTTTTTTTATTCCTATTAAAATAGTTAAAAAAATTAATAGCTGATGTGACAGTAAGTAATGACAAATTAATCTTAAAGGTGCATGGCCTGATTGACAGCCTCATCCTCAGAAACTGATTGCACATCATAATCAGGAAGATTCGCACCAGTTAATGTGATTACGTGATTATGATATGCAATGAGATAAGAAGCTCTAAACTTTTTTTTAATTCCTATTAAAATAGTTTTAAAAATTAATAGCTGATGTGACAGTAAGTAATGACAAATTAATCTTAAAGGTGCATGGCCTGATTGACAGCCTCATCCTCAGAAACTGATTGTACATCGTAATCAGGAAGATTCATACCAATTAATGTGATTATGATATGCAATGAGATAAGAAGCTCTAAACTTTTTTTATTCCTATAAAAAGGGTTTAAAAAAATGAATAGCTGATGTGACAGTAAGTAATGACAAATATAAGTACTAACTATTCTTAAAGGTGTGTGGCCAGATTGACAGCCTCATCCTCTTTTTATCTGATCAAAATGCCGGCAGATTTTGGTATTAGGTGACGCTCAAATTGATCTCATAACACTATTGAAATTGTTAGTTTGGGCGGTATGAACAAAAACATTGTAGTTTGGCAGCACACATCACCCCAGTAGTCATGTACTGTACTATGGGCCATGGGGCACTGTTACAGTTTTAATTCTAGAATCCAAATCGCTGGATCAATTTAACTCATGGAATAAGAATGTTTGGGTGGTTGGGCCTCAGTGTGATGTGTTAGAGTCTGACCTCCTAACTTTAAAAAAGACCCATTAGCCTTTTCGTGATATGGCGGACATAATAGGGTGGTGCTGCAGGAAATGGGTAAAGTCTTTTGAATTTGCCGGGTTTTACCCATATTGAAGATTGTCCTCCTATTGTGTATGCCATATCTTGAAAAGGCTAATGATGTATTGAACTAGCAACACAATATTTTGTTCAAGAATAGAAAATCATGTGCAAGCAAGCTGTAAATTAGCATAAAACACTAATACAAGTCTGAATGGAAAGACCCAGGTCTGTTCCACATTAAAGCCATATTATAACATTTGCTGAGGAAAAAAAAAAAAAAAAAATTTTAATTCAGGTTTTTTACACGATTGTAATGTACTTTAGTAAACAAAGATTCTCTGCAAAAATCAAGACTTTAGGTGCTGTAGTTTTGTCAAAATCCGAGATTTTGAATAAACCCCCGGAACCGTCGTTTTATTATTAATACGATAGAAATATTAGTCGAACGTGTATGCGATGTCAACACACCCCTACGTACACGGTGTGCGGGACACACAAACACGCATATGGATCGTACCATATTACAACCGCCAGAGTAACATGCATTGGCGCTAGTAGTAAATTCCAATTTTCTTTGCTTTACCTCACTTGTTTGGATCAAAATTAAAAGGGGACATATCTGACAGTATACTGTATAGGCTACATGCTAACATTTTATTGAAAATGAATACTAATCTATTTTTAAAGAAATGTTATAATATGGCTTTAAAGCAAACCAATCTAAAAAGCTGAAAGAATAACTAATTTCACCATCCTTACAGTTCTGGGTGATAATCAGTTTTTTATGTCAAGGCTAATGACGGCATTAACAGCAGTTATATTACCAGGTATTGTTGTGGACTATAAAATGCACACATAGGAAAATGAAAGAATTGATACTAGTCTAAATGCTTAAACAACCACATTTCAGTATCAGTGTTCATCAGTTCCACATCTTTTTGTGCTCTATTACTAACTTACCAAATGAGTCAAGAAAAGAGTTGGGCAATCCTAGATGGACTATACTCTATGTATCTATAGTTGAATGCCTTAGTTGCTATGGGTGCCTGGGGACCTTGATCATTTCAAAGTGGATTCCTTCCACTCCTCTTCATCACATTTTTCGTTACCTCCAGTTACATTTGAAGAGTTCAGATACAAAATGGGGTCTATGCAAAGGCTGCCCTATGTAATTATTTTTTGCAATGATATCGTTAATGCTCTCCGTGCTAGCCATGCGCTTCAACGGAAAAAGTTGAAGTTTTGAAATATTTTCTCAAAATATCAAGAGCTATCTTAAGAACTACTGAACCAATACTAGGCTTGTTTGTACTCATTTTAATGCATTTTTCATGCTGATTCCACATATGGTCATGAAAATTTAAATTTCTGTAATTTTTGAATTAAAACTAAAATTTGAAACATGTCGTCTGCAGTCGACACCCGCGTGAAGAGAGTTAATTTAGATAAAGAGATATCTCTGTATAGCTTATCAAAGAGACATTTTGTGATCCACAGCCTCATCCCCCCACATTAAAAGTTGAGATTTTTATACCACTGCAAACCTCTGGCTACATAATGTTTATGTACAAAAAATTTCTTGCAGATTAAAATATCGCCAAATTTGAATTACGTTATGGTATACTATATAGAACGAAATTACAACACAGTGGCCTACACGGGGGCCTACGGAGCAGTGTCACACAGTGTAATACACATAATCATGCATAATTTGCAAACACAAAATCGGAATTAACTGAAATTTTAGGAATAAGCTTTTTTCGTGGATATGTACTGAAATATGTCATAAAAAGAGGATGTTAGGATCACAAAATACTCCTTTAAGAAGGGGTGCAAAATACAGTGAATGAGATATTAGAAGCCCATGCAAAAGAGAAATATGTACACTAATTTCACTAAAGTAAAAAATGATATTATAATTAACAAAACTGATATGTGTACATCCATATCAAAACAATGCACTTGTCGGCTGCTACATGTGTCTCATTTCTCATAATAGCTAGGAATAAAAACCAGACTCATCTCCGAAGTGGAGTTCACTTCAAATCATCCCTAAGTCACATGGTTAAGGAATGTTCTTTGTATCCCTAAAACATGTGACTTGGGATGATTGGAAGTGACTTCTACTTCGGAAATGAGTCTGGTATTTACTCTTTGCTATTATGTGAAATGAGACACATGTAGCAGCAGTCAAGTGCATCGTTTTGATATGGATGTACACATATAAGTAACCCAAGGCAGCACAATGAATATATTCTGTTTTGTTACTGACTCTTCATTCACTCTGTCTATTCAGAACAATAGCTGCTGTTTACTAACTTTGTGTTTCTGTCATTGCCAGACAAAAATGATGCATTAGGTCTACTTAGATTTTTAAGGGATGGAGAGGGGGTGAATGTAAGGGAAAACCTCAACAGCTAAAAGGTGAATTTGGGTATATCCCCTTTACCACACTTTTAGTTGATTCTGCATGGTTAAACTGATTAAAATTATGAATTTGCCATAATCCTGCAGAACTTAGAAACACATGTCCACCTGTGTTCCTGCCCCCATTTGAAAAACAGTTTCTTTCCAACCACCCAATGGTAATTTATTTTCTTTAAAATTTCAATTCTCGCCTAATTTTGTGTCATTTCCCTCATTTTAAATGAAATTTCTTGTAAAGTTTTCAAGTGTTTCTTCTTAAAACTATGTAGCAGCTTTATCACTTGCCATCCCACTGCATATACACACATATTCCCACTCATGCATTGAAGCATATAGAGTAGAGGTGGAGATACAATAAGCAGGCAGTTTGTCATTTTCTTGCGCTACTTGTGCTCGGTATGTATATAGGCAATTAGAAAAACGACACATCTCCCTCCGAGGGCCTGTTCCTCTCTCGGTTCCATGTCAATGAAACCCAATTTTGACATGTGTCGTTGCACTAGCTAGGTTTTAGGTTTTGCAGATTGAATTTGCACTAGTGCAATGCACGGATTTTGTGAAAATTTGTTATGGATGTGCGATGCAATTGAGAAAATGTGTCGCTTGTCGCCGACGTTTATTTTGAAAATTGGCCAAGAGAAAGAACAATTTCTTTTGTGTGCTGATCAGATTGTATCTCAATAACATAAATTAATTCCGTTGAGATCTTTAATGCTTTGTAAATATGTGATTTTAAGACAAACATTCTTGTTACAAACCAACACAACTACAAAGAAACATGGTTGTGTACTTCAAGAAACCAAGATAACTGTAAAAATAAGGAACACATTCTTGATTTTAACACAAAGCAACACACCTGACAAGATAAAACAGAAAAACTCACCAGAAAAGATAAGAAACACAATTTAGTGTTTCAACAGAAACCAACACACCAGAAAAGATAAGAAACACAATTTAGTGTTTCAACACAAACCAACACAACAGAAAAGATAAGAAACACATTTTAGTGTTTCAACAGAAACCAACACAACAGAAAAGATAAGAAACAAATCTATGTGTTTCAATAAAAAATAACACGTCTGACAAGATAAGAAACACCTATTTGTGTTCAACAAACCAACACACGACTGCAAAAATAAGAAACAGATTTATGTTTCAATAAAAAACAACACAGCTGACAAGATAAGAAACACATTTTTGTGTTTCAACAAACCGACACACCAGAAAAGAAACACATTCTTGTGTTTCAACACACCAACAATGATAAGAAACACTTTTGTTTTTCAATAACCCAACATGACTACAAAGAAACAGTTTTGTGTTTCAACTCAAATCAACACCCCTGCAAAGATAAGAAACATATATGTGTGTTTCAATAAATCATCTCAATTGCAATAAGAAACACTTGGGTTTTCAATCAAACAACATGACTACAAAGGTAAGAAACACAGTTTTGTCATGTTTGTGTTTCAAGTCAAACCAACACCCTTGCAAAGATAAGAAACATGTGTGTGTGTTTCAATAAATCATCACAACTGCATTAAGAAACACTAGGGTTTTCAATAGTTTTGTCCTACTGTGCTATTCAATAAAGTATTGACTTTCCTTTTTTCACCATCTTTGATGCAATAAAAAATCTTTTATTTAACAATGCAGTGACATTTAAATCCCTTGATGTTAATTTTTCTTTTGATGTCAAAAACAACGACTCTGTTTAGTAACATCTGTAATGCTTATATGAGGGGGGGAGGTGGGCAATGTGTGTATAATGTGAAATTTTATCTTCTGTCACTTACGTCAATGATGGAAATGTTAAATCTATTATGTTCATTTCATTATCTTTGATGTCATCAAACCTTTTGCTTCAAATTGATCACAATAATTTTCACTAATGGAAAGGGCTATTCCAGTTGACATCCTTACACCCCTATGGAAGACATGACCGTAATCTCCCCCACAGGGGGTGTAAATTTTAAATGGAGTCCCCCATTCAGGTAACCCCATGTGAAATTCACACTCCCTGTGTGGGAGACTAAGATCATACCTTCCACAGGGGGTGTATGTATTTCAAGTGGAATAACCCAAAGCAAACTAATAAAAAGAGGTGCAGAAAATTTTTGTGTGGGAAAGGTTTTAAATGTTTATTGCTGTTGAAATTGAAATATATTAAGGTTGATATCTACTTTGATGTCGTACGTCTCATGTTAAACAATGACAATAATAAAATACAGTGATTGAAAAACAAATTGACAGATATAGATGGCATTCAGAATGTAAATTGGAAAATTGCTGTTGTTGTTGTATAGCAGATAGTGAAATCTATTAATGTTACTTTTATTACAAAAATATTCAATGACAGTGCAAAATCAAAAATAATAAACAACAAGTATTAGTTCTTAATGCTATACTGGAGAAGAGGAATTAAGCTGCGTGCTGTTGATGTTTTTTCATGTTCAAGGTCATCTAGTATGCAGTAGCATGAGGTAAACAGTACAGGAAATGTGTGGTCAGGTAACATGAAAACTTCATACTGCATGTCTCTACCGGGGAAAGGTTAGCGGGTAGTGCGATTTAGTTTAGAGTGTTACTGGTTAATGTGCTCAGTCGTAACAGATCGGATTCAGAGTGAGGCGGTGCGGACATCCAGCAACCATGATCTGCTTCTGGAGGTAGATCAAGCAGTGTAACAGGTGTAACACTGGGTATTTTGCTCTGCAGTGGAAACAAGTTTGGTGTGACGGTTAACGGGTGTACCACAAGTCAACCTTGCAAGGTGACAGTAAATGAATGCAATGCGCATAACACAGGACGACCCAAGGTCATGAAAACAAAATACAGTACTTCCACCCTACACCAGATCACACAATCGTTTACCGGGTAGAGCGACAGTGGAAACGTGGTGGTTGGACATCAAAACGCCCAGTGGAAACACACAGAAAGATTTAGACTTCCATAATGCAATATTATTGACAAGGGTTCTCAATTATATTTCCTTGTGGGTCACAGAGGACCAAACTTTCACAGCCAAATTTCTTTTCAAATTATGTTTACAGGACACATCAAAGCTATTCAAGGGCTAAATATGGCTATAAATGGGCCATTTGTTTTGTATAAAATGGTAAATTGTGAAATATGTTATTCATAAAGACAATTAAATCACCTGTTTGAATTATGTCTAATAACTTCTATTATTCTTTGACATTCACCTCTAAAAACTACAGCTCAAGCTAGTGTTTCTTCTGGCCAATGGTATACGTAATTTAACAAAAATTCAACCACCATAGCTGTCTGTAAGAATTTCTCATTTAGGCAAGAAAATAACAATTTTGTAACACCATTTTGTACACAAACAAACAAACAAACAAACAAACAGAATCTGTGTTTTGTGGTGTGGGCTCAACACAACACAAGCCACTTCTTTCATAAACTGAATGTCAAATATAGATTTGACACTGTACAAATAGTCCCCGTACTACATGTATGTATCGATCTAGAGTGCTACAAACCATGCCCAGTCAAATTTGTTCCCGTGTGCTAACTACAGCGGATATTAGCTCAGCCGGTAAAATTGTCAACGGAAAGCATGTCATTCATAATTTATATCATAATTTAATGCTTAGAGCGATATCCAAAAAGAGCGCATCATGCACCGTAGCTTGTAGTATATGCAGA
This sequence comes from Amphiura filiformis, assembly GCF_039555335.1. Lineage (NCBI taxonomy): Eukaryota > Metazoa > Echinodermata > Ophiuroidea > Amphilepidida > Amphiuridae > Amphiura > Amphiura filiformis. The sequence continues at coordinate 41,279,813 of NC_092644.1, read as the reverse complement.
GTGATCAAGCAAGGGCTCTTGTGACTCCACTGGTCGTTTGTCACAGTGTCTTGATCATGATGATTTTGAGTATATACGGCTAAAGGCTTGTCCTGCATACCAATGTCTTCATGGGCATTGTGATTATGAAACACAGGACCTGAACTATTAATTTTAATGACAATTTTAAACCTCTCACAAGGGATAACCGTTGATAAAAGTTCAAATTAGGAGTCTCCCTTGCTTGATCAGATCACAGCTCAAGATTATGGGCTTGCAAACATGGTGACCCGCTTTGTACTTTTCAACTTGTGAAGCATATAGAACAAATGATGGCATCATTTTCACTTGAGAGAGTTTCTTGAGCGGATGTAAAGATGTTTCTAGCCTTGGGCACAGTACAGACAGTTAATAATGGATAATACCTTGCTCAACACATTTAAAGGTGGACAACCCAAAGGACAGCCTCATAACTTTGTTCCACATTAAACCATTAAGGTATAGGACATTTTTTGTTTTTGCTATAGCCCCCCTAATGAAATGTATTTAATTATGTTCCTACTCACTCAGGTAGCTTTGTGTGTAAATTTTATGACAATATCTCTATATTCTATTCTCTTTATGCGCATTTTAGTGTCTAAAATGGCCCAAAATGAGGGTTTTTCAATATTGCCATCCATTTCCAATCCTCACCTTCATACTTTACATGTGAAATAAAAAGGCCCATCAAAATTAAATAGAATTTAATTAAGATGTAAAATTCACACAAAATGCTTTTTGAATGATTACAATACAATAATAATTCAATACTAATTCAGGGGGGCCCTATGTGCATTTTTTTAACGTATTGCTTGTACAATAAAATATAGGATCCTTTTACAATAAAATGTCCATCTGAAACAAAGGTGCTCATCCCCCACTTTACCTAATCAAAATGCAAGTTGTGTTATCAGGTGAAAGCTCATACATAGTTATTTTTCTAATAACTCCAAGAATATTTTAGACTTGAAATGTGTTTGCGCTATGGGATTTTTCAAATTAAATATAGCTGTTTTTTTGGCTGGAGTGGGCTGACTTTGACTGAAAAAACAACAACCAACAATTCCCGACTATGACTGATATGACACAACTTTTTTTTTCTGCATGTTTAACATAGAAGGTAGTCCAAGCTATTACAAGATGCATTTTGAACAACAAACAAGCAAAACATACACATAATTTTTTTCCTTATAAACTACAGCAATATTTTGTTTGAAACATAATGGACCTTGAGGCGTTGCTTTTGCAATTTGTTTACCTATGTCAAAACACACATCATTGAAGGTTAATTTGTTTGTTCACATCATACGTGCAAATAATTAACAACTCCCATTTTTTCATAAATATTTTCATTTATTTCATTTACTTCCCCATATTCTGCAGTGCCTCAAGCAAGGACAATTTAAGCTTCTATGAAAGGGCTATTCCAGTTGAAATCCATACACCCCCATAGAAGACATGACCTTAATCTCCCTCACAGGGAGTGTGCATTTCATTTTACCTGAGTGGGTGACTCGATCCATTTGAAGTCTACATTCCCTGTGTGGAAGATTAAGGTCATGTCTTCCATGGGGGTTATAGATCTCAACTGGAACAGGCCAATGTATATAGAGTTGATGGTTGATTATTTCAGATTCTCTCAATTGTGACTATTTATGAAGATGGTAAAAATCAATTTTTGACATATTCAACTCCCAAATCATGCCAAAATGTGACGATCAGGCACAGAAATTTCTATTTTGAGAAATTGACAGAAGCTGACGTCATTATGAAAAGCCCTAAACAAAGATAATGATGTTTGCACAACTCAATGCTGAATGAATAATCAAATCATTTACCTCATAGTCACACAGACATTTAACACCCACAACATGCTATTTATGCGCTAAAATGGTGCTAAATATGCTAAAACAAGAAAGAAATGAAAAATACCTAGTACGTACAGATTATATAGAAGACAAATTAAATCTGAGATGTGGGGCAAGGTCAACATATTAGATCCTTGGTCCACAGATTCTAGAAGGAGCTTGGTCTTAAAGGGTCAGATATAGTAGAATTTAGTAATGCATGAAATCTCTAATGGTGAAATATACAACCTGTATCGTATTCAGTAAGAAATGGAAATGTCTTTTCTTTCTGAATTAACGGTGAATGCTATCCACTAATTATTGCCCTATTCTGTATGTTCAGTTGTATTTACATACATAGCAGTGGCAATAAACCACACATGCTACAACTCATAACACCAAAAGGGATTGTTGTAGATTTTATGAAGAGGGCAACTTGATATTAATGAGATTTATGAATGCAACCAGTGTGCCACCAAGTGGGCAAAAGGAATCAGGCCACAGCAATCTTCTTTTGAAAACATGTCAATTTAATTATGGTCCAATTCAAAACTATTGATGACCCATTTACATCATTTAGAGGGCTTATATAAGCCACACCCAGTGGCGCAGTTGGGGGGAAGGGGAGTGCTGGGCGCTGTCTTGGGAGCACCAATCGACCAATTCAACATAAAGACTGATATTCAACTTGAATATACAAAATTAGTAGTATTTGTGCAAATTTCTGTGTGCACTTACTTTACAAAATGGAAGGGGAGTGCCATTTTGTATCCTTGCCCCCAGACACCAAACCCCCTAGCTACACCACTGGCCACATCTGTCTATGTCCACTTTCAGGGGATTTTTACTTGATCACGTCCACTATTTAGCATGAACTAATGCACATGGTCACTGTTAGCCCTACTTTTAGGCTATGTTGCTTTGTGTGCTCTGCTGTAAAAGCACTCACTAAGTCTGTGAAGGCCACAGACTGTGGCTAGGCCACTGTGTCAGAAGTGTCTCTGTTCTCAAGGAAAATTTGAAAAGATTTTGCCGAGATTTATAATATTTCAAAAGAGAATGACCTAAAAAAGATTTTTAAATGAGTTTGAACTTTGTCCAAGTAACATTATCCAGAAAGGCAAATTGAGATCAATGTTAAAAAAAGTTGTCTATGTTAAACTTACGAGAAGGCGAACATTTTGGATTTTTATCAAGAAAAATATTTGGATAAAAATGCACTCGGGTATGTTATGAGCATCTGCTGAATAAATGTCAAACTCTAACCATGCTAACGTGGATACATTGACACATAGCACACAATGTTACTAGAGCATTAAGCAAAGAATAGGCTTACTATCCCAGCATGCAACATTCCCTAGGTAACCAGATTTGTCTGCTTACTTAAGTGACTGATGTTAATCCCTTGAATGCCACTCTTTAGGAACGTGACCATATGAGTATAACATAGGCAAGCATTACCAGCAACCTTGCTCTATATTGTAGAAATATATTTAATACTAAAAGAAAATGCAAATATTACTGGGAAAAATGCTTGCTATTGGTTCAGAATAAAGCTCTATAATCTACAATGTCAAGCTAACCTCCCGATTATGAGTGAAGTTCTGGTAGAGGAGAGGCAATTGGGTTAAGAGCCTTGCCTATGCATAACACATTGATGCTGTGGGGACTCGAACCCAGTACGTTGAGCTACCTCACAAGTATGAGTTGAAGTCAGACTGCTGCGCCACCGTACCCCTATGTTGTTTTGTGTAAAATTAAAGTGACACAGTATATTTGTGAGCACTCGCAAATAACACAAAGGAGGATTTATTTTATTTTGTGCTCGATTAGTACATCCTATAACTTTTGGAATATGCATGTGGGCAACAAAAGAATTGGAAAGTATTTTTGTGAGAGAACCCAGGAAATGGAAAAACAAAACTTTATTGATTTTTGTTGCACACTATATTTATATTTTTGCTTTGCTTCTAAATTTGTATAGGTGTGGGTGTCTCTGCATGTGAGACAAACAAACTGAAAATGTGAAATAAAAATATTTTGCACACTATATATTTTAGCTTAAAACGTTTCTATATTTGTATGGGTGTGGGTGTCTTTGCATGTGAGATAAATAAACTAAACATGTGAAATCAAATATTTTTGTGTACACCCAGGAGATGGAAAGACAAAGATGCAAGTTAATCTTTCGAAGCTTGTGGCAGGTGCATAAGATACACTATTCGCCCTCAATTTGCTGTTTTTCTCCACATAAAGCTTGTGCTTGTATTTGAGTATTTTGAAAATTTTCACAGGCCAGCGCATATGGCATGTTTTAGGAATGTGGTTTGTCCTAATCTTCCTATCTTATTTCACATTGTAACCCATTCTCATTACTCATAACATTCTACATTTAAAATTGATTAATTTTATCTAACACTTTTTCCTTTTAACATTTTGGTCTCTTGAGTCAGATTCAATAGTATGCATTGCAGAACTTGTATATTTTTGATAATACAATTACATATCAGGGGAAATATTTGGAAGAGGTTACTCAAATTGTTGCTTAACTTAACTTAACTAACTAACATAATTTATATTGCTACATTTTCTTCATTGGCTGAACATGTATTAACAATAGTGAGGCAAAGTATCTTACAGTGGTTTCAAAGAAGATTTATGTGATTAATGAGATTTCACATGTTCAGGACAATGGCCACACTATACCATTTTCCACTCTGATGTGGCAGTGAGTTTTGTGTGCGCAACTATGCGGCATCTTTAAGCGCTTGCATATGTACGCCATCGCTTTGAGCGATCACTAGCGATTTGAAGCTGTTGACTTAACTTACAACTTGCAAAAGTGCAATGCACTTCATCAAATATTTACCCAACATTACACAATGTTCCATCATATAGCAAATAGTTATCTATCACTGTACCACATGTAAGCTAAATATTTAAAAAGAAACTATATGTGACATGATCAAGGAGAATGAGTCACATGTCGACCCTTGTCGAAAATGAGTTTTACATATTTTTCTAAAGAGGTCATTCAGAGCTTTCAGAAACTGAAAACCCTGCCTTGATACAACTTTTCTTTGTGAAGTTACATCAATTGATCAGTCGCTGAAAACAACAAAAAACAAAAGAATTTCAAGATTTTCTTTGCCAATGTCTCAAAATCAATATTAGCGACATCCAACTCATTTTCCTTGATCGTGTTACATATATGTTGTGTTCAGTAATCTACCTTTATCTTTTTCTAAGAAAACATCTTATTTATTTATATCCAGGGATGTACTGGAACACTTAGCCAGACAGCCAATGACTGGTCACTTCGCTGTGAGACTGGTAAAATGGCACACATACAACTAGCTTGTCTTGTTCGTTGCAATTTAGCCGGTTCAGTAAGATTTCAGTATAGACGAATTCAACGAGCCAAGTCATGGTCAGGATTTTGTCGGAAGGAAGGTTTTATTTCAAACTCTAATGGTGACCCGCAGGTCAAATTGCTAGAATTGTACATTAAACACACCTAAACAGACACAATGCAATTTGCAGGCAGCAGCTTAATCAGCGCCAATATTGCAACATTGAAACAAACAACTATACAAACATCCAATCCAACCCCAACCCACCCCCAGTAGGCAATGAGGATAAAGTGCCTTGCCCAAGGATACAACACGTTGGCACGAGCGGGGCTCGAACTCGCAACCTATGGATTATGAGTCGGGCGCCTTATCCACTCGGCCACACATGCTCCATGACATGACGGGTCCCCGCATGCACCAAACTGGTGAGGTGACTGCCTAATTGAGTGGATTAAAGCTGCTTAAAATTCGGTGTTAGATTCTTTTGTGTTGTTCACTGTCATTATTCTTTTGTCTATGTGTAACACAGGTGATAGAATGCAGTTTAAAATACCCTCCAAGGCCACATAATTTCACATTTTAGGTGAGATGGAGCGACGGGGACCCAACTTTGGCAGCCATTGAGGAGTAGGAATGCGTGAAATTGGATTCGTCTATAGCTATAATTTCCTGTCATGTTGTTAACTTTATTGGTTACCTGTTTCATTGGTTGGTGTCAAAAAAGGTTAAGGTATGCCCCTGTTTATATCTCTTTGTAAAGCAATTGTTCCCAATCATTTTTTTTAAATGCCACCTCATTGATTTAAAGTTACACCAATCAGAATCCCATGTCAAACATGTCCCAGTACCAATTTTGTTTTGTTTTTCGGGGGTGGGGGGGGGGGGCAAAAATCATCAAATTTTGTGCAAAATTGCCACAAAAAATGGAAATTTTCATAATTTTTGTAATTATAAAAAGACATTAAATCAATGCCTCCTTTTGGAATACACAACACCACCGGGTGTTAATTTAAAGAGAAAATGGTAATTTTCTCAATTTAAAAAAGAAAAGACTGCTTAACTACCAGTGCAATATTTGAGTTCATAAATGTCCTTTAACACATGTGCACATTAAATAATCTCATACACTTCGACATTTGGTTTGCAAGAAAATGTCAAAATGGGCTGAAGTGGTGAATATGACCTTTAGCACTTGCTAATTTAGGATGAAAAAAAAGAAGAAAAAAGATACATGGCCAGGATGAAGAAAATATTGTAATGCCAAACACCTGCTTGTTGCAAGGCATGATTATAATTGAATATACGGCCTGAGTTAATGGATCAGTGGCCCAAAACAAACAAAAGACCCCACTCTTAGAAACGTAAGAGTGCCTTCAATTTATAATCGATGCTGGAGAGGGTGTTATGCAATCATGTCAAGTGGTACAGTTTGCATTTTCTCTCCCTCATCTAACTTGGTTTTTCTTCTTTCTGGACTATAACTGAAATATCCGTTCTAAAATATCCATTATCTTTTAAATGTACACTACAAGATTCCTATTGTGGCCCCATATACATATGTACACTGTTGACAAGGTATCAGACTGGTACACATAAGAGAGTATACCTACACAGTACCAGTGCTGATACTGCACAGGCCCTACCATCAGTGGTACTGCACTGGTTCTGCATAGTACCACCCAAGTACCTTATCGACCGTGCACAGTGTACCTGTGCTGGCAGCTGCAATAGAAGTCTACAAGGTACATGACTGGTACAGCTACACACAGTACCAAATTATGCTGATACTGCATAGGACCCACCAGCAGTGGTACTACACTGGTACTGCACAGTACCAGCCAAGTACAGCCAAGTACCTTGGCGACCATGTACCTGTGCAGGCGGCTGCAATAGGAATCTGATAGTGTAACAAGTCAGTGATGGAAAAGACCAAAACCAAACCATACCCTTTCTCCTCTCTCTTGCCTGTTACTCTCCTGTTTCTTCTCATCATAACATAAAATGAACTTTTGAATCAATTCACAAAATTTACTTTCTTTGTTTCTCTTTGCCTATCTATTTCAATTTCTTTTTTCCCCTCTTCTTTCTTTTCCTCATCACAACATAAAATTCAATATATTTTTGAATAAGGTCAAACCATTCAACTCTCTGTTCATCTATAGTTTGATCAGCTCATAATCGGCGGGCCTTTAAAGGAGTATTTCGTGATCCTAGCATCCTCTTTGTATGACATTTTTCAGTAGTGTTGTAATTTCGTTCTGGTATACCAGAACGAAATTCAAATTTCGCGATATCTTTGCTAAACGAATTATTATGCAAGAAATTTTTGTACATAAAACATTATAGACAGAGGTTTCCAGTGATATAAAAATCTCAACTTTTTTGTGAAAAGTGGGGGGATGATGCTGTGGATCACAAAATGCCCTTTTAACATTGCAGATCAATATCTATATATTTTATTTCGAGAATTATCTTGTGACATCTCGCCAGAAGCATCATAACTTATTAATTCAAGTCCTATACGTTGTCCATTTTCTTTAACACGCACAACATAGATCAGATAGGTCAACAATTACTCTTATAACATGAGTCTACTTTTCAGCGTAGTACGTGGTATAAGCCTAACAATTCCCACCGATTTTGAGCAGATCAATCTAAAGTATCACTCTTTCCTCTCCTTTTCCTTCCCCTCTCGATTCTCAATCTCTACTTACTTACATCTGTGTCTCCTCTTTAACCTTTCTCCTTTACCACCCCCTTCTTCTCATCAACCCAATAAATCATTACATAATCAATGCTCCGGCACCCACCCACCTATCTATATTTTACTGTATGTGATGTTAGTAATACAGGAATCTTCAAGAGGCTTTGAAAAGTGATTTACTATTCACTGGGTTAATTGAGTAAAGGTTCAACACAAGTGCCATTCAGATGTGAAGCATTCCTTCAAATGGAGTGTACGTGGCGTTAAATTTAAGCCAAAGTGTCTGTCCCAAGTTCGTAAAGGCTAGATCGATAAGGTAACTGTTGTACTCTCTTATAGAGCCCTCTTTTATGCAGATGATCATCATGTTATCCTGTTGAATAATCTTCTAAGGAAAACATGTTTTTAAAGGTCAGATCCATGATAGACACAATTACACAGACAGCTATAGTTTACATGGATATTTCCGTTACCCAGCTCAATAATGTCTCTGAGAGTTTGGTCCCTCCGGGGACCTGGATCCTGGGATCCATCCGGGCACCCATCATGGATGGATAACAGGTTAGAACACTTACAGGCGCTATATCAAAATAATTGTAACCATCGATTTTGATGTTTATTGTCATGCTTTTATTGAAAAGCATGCTTCTCCCAAATGCAACTTTGGGTTCTCTTGAAATGACAAGAATTTGTAGTTTTATGACATTAATCTACAAATCAGGTGGATCTTATGTTGCAGCTTGATATAGCAGTATTGTCCATAATCACTAGAAACTGAAATGCTGTGTGCTAGACATATAGGCTTCAACATAGAAAGTCCAAGATTTGAGTTATTTTCTCAAAATATCAAGAGCTATCTTAAGAACCACTGAACCAAACAAGGCTTGTTTGTACTCATTTTAATGCATTTTTTATGCTGATTCCAAATATTGTCATGAAAATGAACAGTCCTGAAATTTTTGAATTTTTATAGAATATTTGAAACTTGTCGTCTGCAGTCGACATCCTTGTGGAGTGGGTTAACAAGGAACAATCATCCAGCTTGTATGATGCAATTGTCCCTCTTTTTTTCCAATTTATTTATATCTTCACACATCATATGAGTCTCATGTCTGGTACAGAAGCAGATCACAAAATAACCAAATCTAATCTTAACCCATGTTAACTTAAATAAAATCTTACACTCTAGTATAGCAGGTATTGTGTGAAAGAAACCAAGAAATTTAAAATTCCAGACCGGAGGCACTGTTCTAAATGTGCAATGTTCATGGATTAATCAGCCAAAAATTGTGTCGTGAAACAACAGTCATGGGGATGGGAAATAAGTTGGAAGAAGAAAATATGTGACCATCCACCACGAAGTGGTAGTAAAGTCGGCTCTAGATCATTTTCTGTTTATTGCAGATTTTGGAAGAATGTACTTTCAGCTTTAAAATGACACCTCAACCAGCTTCATCTGACATCTGGAAGTGAAGTTATGGTTCATCAAAGTCAAATTCCTACTATATTTTACATAGAAATCCATATACTGCTTTTGATTGTATCTCAAAATGGAAAATGCCGACTTTACGACCAGTTTGTGGTGGATGGGCACATATGCTTTTAGACCAGCTTAAGATAGGTGTGAGCTTAATGTACCGTACTCGTTCACAGAAAACATACTGCTTTTACATCTATCAAAATACTATGCTAATATGCTAACTGTGTTAATCAGGTTAACCAACTAGGGATAGTCTTTTTCAAAATTCACCTTTGTTTCATGGGGACATTTTATAATTCAAAGCACACATTTTATAATAACTAAGGACAATGTCTTATAATGTGAAATGATATACCTCAACATTTGGAAAACAAAATTTACATTTTGTATAACCAAGAATATTCTTATGAGTTGTTTTCAAGAAAACACTTGTTTTAAATTTGCGAATATTTTTATAAAACAGGTGATTATTCACAGCACTGTTACTCAAGCTTCTTTCAGAATGATGCTTGTAGTACAAACAAAAGTGTTTTGTCATAGATAGTGAGGCATCTTCTCTATTTTGATAAAGTTTATTTGTGCTTCAAACATAGGATTATGTCACTAATAAGACCTTGCCCTCAAAAAATAAATGCTTAATGCTCTGTGTGCTAGCCAAATTTTGAGATATTTTTTTCAAAATCTCAAGAGTTATCTCAAGAACCACTGAACCAATGCTAGGCTTGTTTGTACTCATTTTGATGCATTTGTCGTGCTGATTTCAAATATGGTCATGAAAATGAACAATTCACAAATTTTTGAATTTTTAGAGAAAATTTGAAACTTGACATCTGCAGTCGACACCTGCATGGAGAGAGTTAAGAGACGTAGGTGAAAAAACTGTGCCAACTTATTCAGGTCTTCCCTTCAAGATGGCTGCTAATCCAAAACACAGGAACTCTTTATTATTATCCTAATGCTAATAAATCTTACAAAATCTTATAAAGTAAAGCCATTGTGCATGTCTAAATGCATCTCTCGTGATGTGATGACGCAATTACCCTTCGTCATGTATATGCATGGTTTTGTTGATCAGGTCAGCGAAGTAACTGGCTACCAGTCAGCGATTTAGTTCTTGTCACCCGAGGGGTATGGGGTTTGAGAACCAAACAACTTTGTTCATTTTATGCCTTTAAAACATCATTCTTTCCTTTCCTAGAACCAAAAAGCCCAACTTATTTCATTTACGATCAGTACAGAAATCCCTCCCAACCAAAAACCATGATGCCCAGGGAAAAATAAAGAATTATTGATCAAAAAGGTACTGTAAAGTAGTCTATATCATATACTACCTGGGGAAAAATTGCAACAAGTCCAATATTGCGCTATAAGCCATATTACTCTCATTTCTAATGGTAAATTTCATTAACCTCAATTTAATAATCAAATCTCAGAATTTAACCTCAAGTTCTAGAAAACGATTTTTTTGTACCCAACACATTCAAAGGTCATTCCCTGAATGTACAAACTTGTCAGGGTTAAAGAACTTAGCCTAAAAGATGAGGATGATTGGCCTGCTGGGATAGGGTGGTGAAAATGAAGGCATTCCTTTTCCCCACACACAAGGCTTAGACGTTGCCATGGAATTAACATGTGTAATTCTGACGCCATTCTTGTTTACTGACCTTTTTGAAAACGATTTTGTTGCAAATCACAAGAAGGTTAATAATCATTATCTTTACAAAGTATCAAAGGATATGAAAATGTCACAGTTTTAAATTATTCTTTTCATAGAAGTGCTTGATATCAACTGTTTGTTTGGAGAGAAAACTGACTTCTCAATTAATTGGGTGGTTAATATACTGCATGAATATATGGAACTGAACTGATGAAAAGACTTTTTAATTACATGAAAAGTGTAAGCGGAAATATTCTCATTTACGGAGTAGAATTCTATTGATTGCATAAGAATATGAATTCAAGATATTACATTTGGTGAATATGATTTATTTAAGGTGGTACTACACCCCTGGCCAATCTTGTGCCTATTTTTGCATTTTTCTCACAAATTATAATGTATTGGTGATAAGTAAGATATGTATATTATAGGGCAAGGACTACAACTACTGCACTGGAAATTTTATTTCAGCACAGACAACAGTTGTGGAGTTACAGTCAAAAATGAGGGAAAACCAATATTTGATTAATAAATCAATAACTACTTGTCTTGAGTTGCTGAATTTCCTGTGCAGTAGTTGTAGTCCTTGCCCCTATAATATACATATCTTACTTGTCACTAACGCGCTATAATTTTTGATAAAAATGCAAAAATAAGCGCAAATTTGGCCAGGGGTGTAGTACCCCCTTAAGCAATCAGGGCTTTAAGAAAGGTAATCTAACTCCAAAAAGGACAGAAGCTGCTGGCGCTGACACAAGATATAACAGCTCATAAATCTGTTGACCTTGAAAAGAAATTGCGGTCTAAAATCTCGTCTTGTGTGTTAATTTCTATTTTTCCACAGACTGCATTTTGAGTTTAACTCAGAACAAAAACAAATCAAGTAAACATCTCAAAAAAAGTAACTAACCCCCCTTAAATAATGGCCATTATTAAAAAACGGGCTATTGTATTACAAATCTGTAAAATGTGTTAGAAGCAGAATTTATTTCTGTGCATTTTGACACCTCATTTGATATTATAGCCCAGAAAGCAATTAAACACCAGTCAATTTAATGTAGTGAGGTCAAGATTTGAAAGTTGCACTTACAACAATACAAAAACACTCAGATATCAGATTTCCTTCCATTACCCTAAGACCGAGAAACTGAAGAAGCACAAAGACGCAAAAATTGCAATCTCGTTGGCAATCAAAAAGACAACCATTTATTGACTTTTGTTTTCAGACCAACACCAAGTCCCTATGATCTCAGCCGTAAAAGCCATGTATATGAAGGTCAGGAAAATTGAGATGTCAGTGACCAGCGACTGACTCCTGTTTATAGCAGTGGCGCTACGCAATAATTTTTTCCATAAAACCCCACGTGATCATAATTGCGCGAGGGTGTGCCCCCACCCTGGCATAAATTCTCGGTGTTGGACCTAGAAAAATCATGGCTAACCAACACGTGATCCACACTTGCCCTAGGGCGTGCCCCCACCCTAAGACTGAATTCAGTGTTTTGACCCTGAACCCTGGGATCCTTAAAGCAAAATATAATGGCTGGAATTTCAACAATCAATAGGGTACTGGTGTATACAAGTCAAATGCTCCCAGGCGTGTGTCCCAAGACTCAACAGGTGGTCACCTGAAGTTACAAAGGATAAAATATGTTATTACACGACATGAGTATTATTATAATTCAAGAAAAGAGAATTCAAATCCCATTCTTTTTTGCTTGTGCGACTTTTTGCCTTTTCTAAAAGAAAACCTGCACAATACGCTGGTGTTAAATGACACCTGTACAACAGCTCCGACGATGATGAACAACTGCAATTAATAAATACATAATTTAAATATGCGGAATATATTTGCTGATATGTGATCTTGCTCTTCCCATGCTATACAAGAAAGGGAACAATTGTAGCATCAATCTACTAATTGGAACTATTGCTTAATCAAACAATATATGCATCTTTTGACGATGTAGGCACTCTCTTATACTCTTGCTAGAACGGAAGTTTTAAAATAAATAATTTTGATGATCAACAAAAGCTCTCCTTTTCCTACATTCTATTTTCACGTATATACAATTAACATACTTTTATTATTTATAATTTTCCTTTAACCCTTCTTGCTGCCAGTTGAGTGCTTTGCCTTTTCAGGCACTATCTTGCAGAACTTACTGTACCTAAAATAAATAAATTTAGCTATTGTTAATTGACATAATTTTTATACTATACATGCTTACGATTTATCATGCAATTCTGCCCAATTGCCCCCAATGGGAGCGGTGGGTGGAAAATTTTTAGATGTTGTCTTGTATGATTTCAAACCAACAATGATTTGATCACCAGGATCATGTCCCAAACCAGCGACATGCGACGACTCTCATTGGTTCCCGGGTCAATCACCTGGCGCTGGCATGACAACATGACCTCTGACCCGGTAAACAAATGGAATCGCCACTTTCACGGCAAGGGCAAATTGAGTTTAACTTGTTGCACATCGTTAAACTTTATTATACTGAATACAAATCAATAGAATTTACTGCAACTTTCAAATCTTGGGTTACATTGATTTAAATGTACGCTGTGACGTCAATATTTAGTCAATTGCTACAAATGAGGTTTCAAATTGTGCAGAATTAAATTCTGCTTCCGATGCATTTTACAGATTTGTAATACAATCGCCCGTTTTTTAATAATGCCCATTATTTAAGGGGGGGGGGGGTAGTTACTTTTTTTGAGATGTTTATATATATTCATAACATTTTAGACAATACTTCATAAATATCATTATTGACACCTTGTTTGTCTTCCTGTGATCTTTTCAAGCTGATACACACCTATTTTCTTTTTCTGTAAAAAACAAAGCAAAGAAAAACATTCCTTTTTGCATTTCCCACTTTCTGGCTTTATCCTCTGTAATGTCAAAATCCTATCACTTTTCAAACCACCATCCCTGGACCTCAATATTAATTTCACACAGCCGGACAATTGAGTGTGGCTCTTTCCCGACTGGCTGGCTAATATGTCCATACATCCAGCTACTTACAAGAAACAGACATGATGAAAATGTCAAGTGATGCTATAATTGCACTTGCTGATGTATCTAGCTTTATACAGCAAAATGTAGTTTAGGACAATGCCAAATAGGGAACATGAGTATTAACCCAATTGGGACAATGGATGCACTGCGTTCATTATCCCTCATGTGCTGGACTAGGATACCCACAAGGTCAGCCAATGTATGCACATGTATCAAGTACATGTGCCTTATCATTTACTGACGGAGATAACTTTCTAGTTTAGTCTAGCTTTACATAGCAAAAATACAGTCTAGGACAGTGCCAAATATGGAACATGAGTATTAACCCACCTAGAGACAATGGATGCACTGAGTTAATCTCATTATCACCATGTGCTGGACTAGAAAATGCACAAGGTCAGCCAAGGTATGCACATGTATCAAGTACATGTACCCTATCATTTACTGAGGGAGATAACAACTTTCTAGTACCTTGGTTGGACCAAGGAATCCAGCCAAGGTATGCACATGTATCAAGTACATGTACCCTATCATTTACTGAGGGAGATAACTTTCTAGTACCTTGGTTGGACCAAGGAATCCAGCCAAGGTATGCACATGTATCAAGTACATGTACCCTATCCTTTACTGAGGGAGAATATTTTCTTGTTACATTTCACATGGATATGGTCAATATTCTTGAGGTTTATCCAAATCCAACAGAACCAAACTATGTCATTTATGGGGATCCAAATTATATCGGCAGTTGCCTTCCTGATAGAAATGTCATTTAAAGGAAATCTGTACCATAAACTAATCAATGGCTATATAGTTGCAGTAATAATAAAAATGACAAACAGTAAAAGTCCCACGCTTATATCGTCCAAATAAAGGAGAAATTCTTAATTTCCTTACGACGATCAGCCGTCAGTTTGCAATCCATGGTGGCTGCCATATTGATACCCGATGTATTTTTATTACGCTGTAACGGTACACCGATTTTGAAACCAGCGAAACTGTGCCACAAGCCTCATCCTCGTGAACTTTGGTGACACGGGCTTAATACTACCAAAGTTCAGATTCAATATTCCTTCAAAAAAAAACGCAACAATTCTTACCCATAAAACTACAGAAGAACATAAAAAAATGTATTTCAAGTAATATTTATGATCAGCAATGTCTTTTGAGAACGAAAAGTGTAAGGGCTCTTTTTGAAATTCCCTTACACAGGAAGGTGTGCGCCATCCTGCATGATTATAACACTGCAATTACATTTTGTAGCCACTTAAAATAGGGGCGCACTTTCCTGACCAAGCTTTCCTAAGGTGCGCGCTTAGCGAGGGGAATCCTGCCTTCTTTCTGTGTGAAAACGTGGTAGGGTATTTCAATATGAGCCCTAAAAACAGCACTAAAAACAAAATTCACTGTGGGGGTCGCGAATGCCATAAAGCAACACACGCTCGCCGAAGGTAACCGAGGGTCTGTGTGAAAGGTTACACTACCGCTTGTGGCAGAAAGGATTCGCAAGCAGCTATCATGGCGGCTTCCATGAATCGCAGAAACGAAGGATTAAAAGTGCTTTTTCTTTGTTAGGAATATTCCGAAATTCATATAGACCGTCTGGTATGTTTAATTTAGGGTATAGTATATAACTATATTAGCCATTGATTAGTTTATGGTACAGATTTCCTTTTAAGGGTGTATGTGTAGTTTCCCATTTGATCAGTACATGCTGCTCCAAGGTCAAAGGTCCTAAATTCTAAATTTGGCATTGTTCTGAGACTGAAATGAGACAGTAATGTAACCGAGTGGTTTTAATCATTGTTGGTCCGTTTTTGCATTTTATTGCTTGGAGCGGCACCATTGTTTTCATTCTTTGAAACATGTCATTAAGTCTAGCACATTTCTTGGAGAAAATATGGCCGAGACAATTGCCAATTGTTACCTCTGTAGTGAAAATCTGTTTGTAGAAGGAAATTCCCTGATCGACTACCACAGTGGAATATAGTGAAAATATAGTGTTACCTTTTTTTTTGCAGAGCACCAAGTGTGACAAGTTGTGATATCATGATTAAATGATGGGAATGGCCACAATGGACTATTCCAGTTGAAATCCATACACCCCTAATATTCTACACAGGGTGTGCAGACTTCAAATGAAGTCACCCATTCAAGTAACCCCATTTGAAATTCACAGGTCATATCATGTCTTCCACAGGGGGTGTATGGA
Source organism: Amphiura filiformis (assembly GCF_039555335.1). NCBI lineage: Eukaryota > Metazoa > Echinodermata > Ophiuroidea > Amphilepidida > Amphiuridae > Amphiura > Amphiura filiformis. The sequence continues at coordinate 41,263,514 of NC_092644.1, read as the reverse complement.
TTTCAACTGGAATATCCCATTACAGTTGATTCATCACAAAAGAGTTCCAAAAAGGTGCACAATTCTGCTTTAAAATTACATTACTTGTAAGACCAGACAGTTTGCAATTGAAGTACTACAAAAACAGCTTTTGCACTGCCTGGCAGACATGTTTTTCTCAAGATTACAATACCAAAATGTCTTGTATATAACTATCTGGGACGAGAGCTTATATACGAAATGTCTTGTATGACTCCAGGGTATGATTTTGTAGGCACAATCCCTAGGCGGCTTATACATGTCAATGTCAAAACTTGATGGATTTGTTTTTGAATATTGACTCATGAAATGTATGGATATTATGGCAAAAATCAAAACCTATCAAGATGATCAATGATACAGAGGGTGTATTCACATTCAGGTGTTGTACCCCCAGGTACGTCTCAATATAAATAATTGCATTTTAAAGGTGGGTGGACCCATTGTATCTCTGTTGAAGTTTTCTACTTTACATGGAGGCAGGGTTGCGAAACCCACGATTTGTTAGCCCAATTGGGCGACTTCTGAAGATTTTCCTCGCGACTTTTGACAATTTCCTGTCCCATAGAAACCAATGGTTAAGAAAAAATTTGGGCGACTTTTCAACATTGGCTCCCACGACTTGCGATAGTTTCCTGCCCCATAGAAACCAATGGTAAAGGGGAAAATTGGGCGACTTTTTAGATTATTTGACATGCGATACGGGCTGAAATCTTTTGGCAACCCTGCAAGGAGGCAGTCTCCAAAACATTATTTAAAGTCTGAAATCTCTTAGCGTTGTTAATTTGGTGTCTATACTCGCTATGTCACAGGTTTGCCAAGTCAAAGATTTGCTATGTTGAAAGTAAGGGTTGCTATGTTGAATATGAAATAAAGTTTGCTTGTGTTAGGAATAGATTTAGACCAGATTAGGGTTAGATTTGACACAGCCAACCTTACTTCATAATTGATATAGCGAACCTTATTTATAACATAACGAACATTAGGCATAATGGGCTGTAACAGTTCATCCTATTCTAATTAAAAAAGTTAAAAGTTAAATCCTTCCCAAGCCTTTCGGCCCATTGGGCGGCGCCTATCTCCTTTTCATAACCCTAGGCCACATGTCTGCAAGCAGAAAAGCTACAGCAAGGGGTTAGTCCACTGATAGCCATGTGTTTAACTTTCCCTACTCCATTCTTTCAATGACGAACGCCTGGCAAGAAGGCAGTAGGTACCATTTTTAAAGCCTTTGGTATGGCCCAGCAGTGATTCGAACCCGCGACCTCCCGATCGTGAGGCGGACGCTCTAACCACTAGGCCACCACACCGGTCAAAGCAGCAGGGCAAATGAACCTTACTTGCATAAAGAAGTGTTATATGCTAGCATATACATTGTATTTAATCCAGATTAATTAGTCTAAATTAAACTGGATCTAAAGTGGATCAAATAACAACATAATGATATACAGTGTCTTGTCTCATGTTGAGAGAGACTCAGAGTGCCACCAGTGCATGATACATGCTTGCGTCACTAGCGTACGGACAAATCCTTCTACTTGCCTGTATACACTCCACAGGATTAGGTTAGCGCGCTCGTTTCCAAAATGCCACTGCGAAATCCAACATAGTGTTACTTCAACTTGCGACAAAACACACTATAGTATAATCACTGAGGGTGAGATGCTATTCATCAACAAGAGTGACCTACTAAGATTGCAAAGGACCATTGTGTTATAAGATTGCCTTCTATTTCTTAATAGCTTACTCCATTAGCCATATAAACCTTATGTAGAAGAACACTTTACCACCATCCAGGAGAGTAAAATATTGATAGAATTTCATCCTATTCAGTTCAACACATCTTTATATGATTTGTGTATCCAGTGAACATGGTTGAATTGGTTGAGCGAACACACATTGGTATTACACCATTCAAACATGTGCACACATCAAAACTATGAAAAGCATTTCAATTTTCACTTTAAACATAAATTGACCGCGCTCAAAAGACTAAAATACAAAACACAGGAAATAAATCCTAACAGGCATGGATGGATCCCCTGAGAGTATAAAAATACTAACTGTAGAATCTAAGGCTTGAGATAAAGATTGTAGCCCTGCGTATAAGAGACACAAGGTCTGGATATTTCAATGAAATTACTGAGGTAAAAGCATCTTCAAGTTCCTTGAGGCTACTGCTGAGATGGATGGTCTGGTTGTCTAATAATGGTGTGAAAGATGGATGATATCAAAAATAGAAATAACATTGTTACTGAACAATGGCAGACGGGTTACTCCTTATACATGTTATATGGTGGGGTCTGCTGCTACATTGCTAATGTTACATTAGCGCTTTAGCTTTAAAGGTAGCCATTTGTCTATAGTACTAGTATTTCAAACAAACAACAAAACACTATAGTTACGAGTTAACTACTGAATCTGTTCAATCACTATAGTTACGACATCAGGTAAATAATGTTACCAAAATGATCAAAATAGGAAAATAAAAAGAGAAAATATAGAAAAAAAGGTGCAGTGATTTATAGTGGGCTATGTACAGGAATGCACAAGCCTCATCAGTACACTTTACAGAAATTCGCTGACCACTCTAACCCAAGACACATAAACCAACAATCAGAGATTCACAACTAAAGAGGTGCACACCCTGTACATACCACAATGAACCATCGCAGCCATGATCAGCTTCCCATGTTGTTGTATATGAGTAACCGAGACAATAAGCACTTGGTTCATTGTCCAAGGGAATTTTAAGCCACCTCAATTTTTCACAACACTGAACAAACATAAGATTGTGGGGCTCCACCAGAGTCTAACACCTTACTGATCAAGCTAACTTAACTGCAAATGTCCGCTCTATTTTTAAAGTGAATGGATATCATTATAGGGATACAACTGCAGGAATGAGCATTCCAATGAGCATAAAACAAATAAAGTGTATGATATTTAACAATTAAAAACAATCTTTAAAATGAACCAAGTCTTTGGTCAGCTGTTCCACTGACCCTGCTCCTGAGATGGCCAATATTACTACTGTCTTTGACAGATATTAATTCAATAAGATATCAAATGGAATATAAACTGGCCTCAAAAAGAAACTTATAATTTTTCACAAGGTCATATCTTAAAATCCTGTCCATAAAAATGAACAAAATTTGCACACAGGATTACTTCAATACTCTACTCTAAACACTGGTCAGTAACCAAACAGTTGTCCAACTGACACAACAGCAAAATGCACTGACATGGAACACCTTCCTGGACCACATTCACAGCCCAACAGATTTCTTTTGCTGCAGGTTCCAATTATTCGCCTGTACATGAACAAAACTTACACACAGGATTACTTCAAGCGAATAATTGGAACACAGCAAAAGAAATCTGTTGGGCTGTGAATGTGGTCCAGGAAGGTGTTCCGTGTCAGTGTATTTTGCTGTTGTGTCAGTTGGACAACTGCTTGGTTACTGACATGTGTTTAGAGTAGAGTATTGAAGTAATCCTATGTGTAATTTGTGTTCATTTTTATAGACAGGATTTTAGATATGACCTTTGAAAAATGATAAGTTTCTTTTTGAGGCCAGTTTATTAGCACTCATTTGAAACATGCAAGTCATATTTGTCCCAGCACATCCTCTTTAAAGGGATTTTTATTAATATTGCAGAGGAAAGTTTATTTTTCTAACGTGCGCAATAATATAATTTAGAATCCATTGATCAAGCATTCATGACCAGCATTGGTAGACGTAATTAAATGCTTCATTTCAGTCGGCGATACTAGTTTATTGTGCTACCTGTTTGCTGCTATGGGAATAGATTGAACTCCCTGTATGAATTGATATTCATGATATAAAGTGTGCTTATAGAACAGGGACTTTCAAAATGGGCAAGAGTGTGTGAGGGTGCATTGTCCTCGACAGCTCTATCTTTCCGATGGCTTTCATAATTTTGTTCTTTTTCCTTTCAGTTATTAAGTATGTATCACTTTGTGTGTAGATCAAGTTAAAGTCCGTCATCTTAATTGCAGGCATTCTTCTGTTGCGATATATGCAACAGATAATTTTCCTTGCATCGGCTCAAATTTTCCGCAGCGTCTTCACTGCAGAAAACATCAAGAAGGAGAACAAAGCGCACACAAAGGTAATTACTTGAGCAGAATTTTAATCATGGCTGAAATGGGGAAGTCACTGCGGAGAATTGAAAATGCAACGTCTGTTGCAATGGAAAATTGCCCACAAAGAGGTCGGACTATAGCCTGGTCTTGTGTGTACATGCATGTGGTGTTTGATAAAAGATTTTAATGGTGTATGAGTAACCTCAGAAAACAGTGATAATGCTCCCTCTTTGTTTGTGTTACTTCAAAAAATGCATATTTTTATCTGACTGATTCAAATACTTATATAGTAAGTGCACCCAGGAAATATAAACACTAACAGTATTATAGTATTTGGCTTATTGCCTTTTTTGACAGCATTTTTACACATTCTGTTAGCCCCTAGTTAATTGAAATATATGATTCAACAAAAAAACATGTATAGTACAGAGACTATATATGCAATTAAAATGAAATTTACATTTCTTAACTGGCTCAATAAAGAGTAGGCCTATATATAGAAACTATATATGAGACTATACTTAGTGGCAAAATCAAAATGAACATTTTGCAAGCCCTTGAAATTTTACACAGACAAAACACAAGCCTTCCTTATAAAGGGAGGCATTTTTTCACAATTTTGTTTAAAGAATTGAATATTTTGTATTCATTGTTCCATGTTATGCAATCCCATTGGCGCAAACTCTAAGGTGCTCATGTCATGCATAAAAACGAACACTGGTGTTTGAAATTCATATTTTATATATAATGTCTTGCAGCATATCAATTGAATAGAAAAAAATGAAAATCTTGTCTACTTTTTTCTTTGGTCAATGTGCAATCAAGAAAGATGCCATGTAGTGATATTGTGGTGTTTTTTACGCAATACATTGTATCTGGCATTTAAAAAGTGCTAAAATTTGTTCCGATTTTGCACCATATTTCACCATTTTAGCTTCAGTATGGTAACATTTTTTGCACGCATTTGTACCATAAACTTATTCTGTCGCCAAAAGGCGCTGGATTCACTATACTTCCAAGAATTTTTTTTCCAACCCCAGCCCCCCCCCCCTCAATGTCAAAAAGATATCTATGCCACTGTGTGCATCTGTAGGAAGTTTCACTTTGAACCCATCCTATTGTCATATAATTGTCATTTATCTTACCATGAATCGTTAGGGTCATCAGAGCATGAACTATTGTGCAAAGCACATCAATAAGCATGTATATTGAGCACAACACATCCAGACATTTTTGATGGAGAGTATCATCATATTCATACACAACCATAAAGATCCATCAACCACAGTGACATTAAATCTCCAAACTGGTTATCTACATCATTTTGTATTCAAATACTGAGGAATCCCTGAGAGTATTCTCTGTCTTATCGAGGCGTTAGAAGACCCCTCCTGCAATAGCTGCCCTATAGACACTTTCCAAATCCTACATTCTATACTGTACTCATCAAAATATACGACACCCGGCAGCTATTGCAGATAGGGCTTTCTTGCATTAAGCCTTCATTATTATGCAAGACGACAAGGAGAAATAACAGGCTACAGAAGTGACCTAAGATTGGCCTGCTGCAAGCTTGTCTTCCTGCCTTGCTTACTTGCCACAGGGACATATGCACTACTATCAAAGTAAACAAGACACTTTTATGATAATTGGCATTATATTTCACGAATATTTAGTGACAATGAGTGTGAAATGTATTATTATACTTTGTTGATTGCAAGATTGGCACCATGTGTTTTTATGATGAATGTAAATGAGCCACTTTTTGTGTATTGTGAATATTGAAACTTTTAAAAAAAAAAAGGTGAACTGTATTCTTCTGTTCAGAATGAGCTGAGCTACCTGTATTCTTGATGACATACATTATTTATACACAAACAGTTTTATGATAATCTGGTATAAGGGAACAAAATGATGCAATATTAATTGTTTTCACTTTATGATATTTCCTTAAATAGTTAAAATTACATGTTAATAAGTTTGTTTGAAAAAATAAACAAATAGCTCTTTTTAGTTTCATAATATTTGATGAATATATTACATAAAAGGATTGTAACAATGAAATGACACAACAGCAAAATGCACTGACATGGGACACCTTCCTGGACCACATTCACAGCTCAACAGATTTCTTTTGTTGGGTTCCAATTATTCGCCTGTGAATGTGGTCCCGGAAGCTGTTCCGTGTCAGAGCATTTTACTGTTGTGTCAGTTGGACAACTGCTTGGTTACTGACATGTGTTTAGAGTAGAGTATTGAAGTAATCCTGTTTGTAATTTTTCTTCATTTTTACAGAGAGGATTTTAAGATATGACCTTGTGAAAAATTATAAGTTTCTTTTTGAGGCCAGTTTGTGTTAGCAAAACATTTTATAGCTAAAATAATAGTTTCTCGATCATGAGAGTATGAATGTACTGCGTGCACTGCGTAATGTCGCAAGTTTAGTGGAATGACACAATAGCGCGATCGATTGTGCTGATATGTGCATGTACAGGAAATGCAGAGCGTGTGTGGTAGGCGTTGTACGCCGACGCAATTGTCATTGCGTGCCTATTGAGCTCTCATGATCGAGAAACTATGATTTTAGCTATAGTAAAAGTTTAATAATGGCCTCTGTTTACTTTACAGTTTGATTATGTCATGATAATTGTGCCTGTGTTTAAAGAATGTATTTGAAAAAAAATATTGTAGTCTGTGTTTCATATTTTCAAGTTTGAATAAATTTGGCCAGAAAGAGGGTCTGCTAATGTACATTGATATATGAAATGATAAATAAATTAATATGCACTACCAATGATACCACTTTTCACAGCTACTGGCAGTACTGCTACATACTAAAACATCTAGTATTTCAGGATTGCAATAATAATTGTCTACAAATGCTCAGATTGTTGCAATTAAATGTCTGCCTATCGTTGAATAACGTGGAATAAAAATCAAATGAATTGCACACAGACATGCCATGGTTCAATAAGAATAAACACATAAGTAATAAGATTTAAACAAATAGCTGTTATAATGATTTCATACACACGAACATGAAGTGTCTACTTTTTATGGTAATATAGTGCTCATTAATGCAAAAGAGAGTCTATGTCATAAAAGAAAATAATAAAATAAGAATATTTGGAATCTTGCATCTTTGTGTTATTTTAGATTCACTGAACTATATAAACTACTAAAAATCATCAGAATATTTGCTGTAAGCATTGCATGAAATATTTACACAAAACAAAATGAAATTGACGCCAGTAATAGGCATTGCCTAAGGTGAACGACACATCATCTACAAACATGGAATTAAGAGTATACATTTGACTGTCATAGGAGTGATATATGAATAGCTAAAGGATAACATACATGAAAATGAAAATAGGTCAATCCTGGGAGGTACATATTCATGGGAAGAAACAAAATTGCTTAATAAAGTCATTTTACGATGTAAATGTTGCATTTATGTTAATTTCACTGTGTTAAAGTAGCATCTTTCATTGGAGTGAAAAATAAGTAATTTTGAGTTTTGATATGCAGCTGCACTCAAATTGCAGGTGAAGAAAATTAAGATAGTGAATTTGATTTCTTCACTTGTCGGCAATAAGATATTGACAGAAATATCAGGTTATTGTCCTTCCTTCAATTCTACTGAATATCATAATGCACTAGCATAGCCAAAGGAGGAGAAGGGTTGGTGTCCCCAGTACAAATAATATAAATTAATTGTAAAAACTTATTAAAGTAGGCATTAAAAAAAGGTCAGTCAGTAATTTTGGGCTGTCAATAAATTTGCAAATTATTGCACACCCCTCATACATTCACAGAGCATATAATAAAATTTGATGAACTTTCAAAGCCAGGTAAATCCTCTCCACAAAGGCAAAGCATGCAATTTGAGATCAAATATTACACCCTCTGATTTACCTTTTTCCTAAATAACCACTTTTTTCTCCCTGCCAAACAATCTCTTTAAGAAAGCTTTGATATACAAATATTTTCTCTTGGCTCGTCAAGATGTAATATTTCAGGCCAATGTATACATATATTCCATGGGCATCGCAAGCTTATCAGTAGCTTTCTAGATTCAATGAGCTGGCACAACTAGTATAGCATCCAGGCCATCAACTTCTATCGCCATGACTGTGTTCAATTCACAATTTTCGTGCAAATTTATTTTCGTCAATTGAGCAAGTACAACAAATTAGCATGTATATAATTTTTCTTTCAAACTCTTTCTTACACTGAGTTACAGTTTGATAACCATTTTTGTAAAATGATCAATTCTAGACCTAAATCATGGTAGCCGAGAAGCTTGAATACATGTATGTATTGTAAAATTATCTACTTAGAGTACTATGCAATTTTCAATTTGCCCAAACATTCATTGTGTGAGCTACAAAATATACATTGGCGATCGGTAAATATGCTTGGCTTGATAACGTGAGGCCACTCATCACAGAGGTTTGCATTGAGGTGTAGAATGACAGTGACCAGTTAAATACTTCCTCTTATTCTATAAGCTCATTACACAGTTTCCATGGTGGACTCTAACCTACAGTTCTGCCTGTTTAAAATGATCAAATGCTCATCAGTCCAGTACCAGATGAAGGGGGACATGATTGTGAAGCCACATAACACATGTTACCCTGCTGACCTACTCCAAGAATGACTTTAAGGGGACAAATGGGCTATTCCATTTATACACACTCCCCCTGTGGAAGATTTTGGAAATATCTTCTACAGAGGGAGTATGTTTTTCAAATGTAATTGGTTAGGGTTCATCATTTTGAATCCCATACTCCCCCTGTATTATGGCTTTACTGGAGTGAGTATTACAAATGGAAGTTACCCAATTGTCTATTGTATTCAAAACTCATACTCCCTCTATGGAAGACTTTAGCTAAATCTTCCACAGGGGTAGTGTGGATTTTAAATGGAATAGCCCAATATATTTGAATCAATGGAAATTGTAATAGTAATCTTGCTCTGAAACAGGTTGTAAATAAAGAAGATGTATGTTTTGCGCATTGCCCCTTCCCAGATGGGGGAGAGGAGGGGGTAACTTTTTCTGCTGATTACTCATTTAGCTTCATTGCTGGTTATTCCAACCAGAACCATGGGTCAAATAATCAAAAAATCACCAAATTTTTCACCAAAGCGCAATGATTTATAGTGCGCTACGCACAGGCCTCATCCACAAGCCTCAGCACACTTTACAGGGGTTCTCGGATATAATGTGTTTAAAAGGCCCTATTAATAGTAGGGCTATAAATGAAGACTGCAATGTAAACCTGGGTTTTACCTGAAAACAAATCGAATTTTCTTAGGAACATCATATATGGGGTACTAGAGCATGCGCAAATCGTAATAATGTGTAGAATAGAAACTTGGTGGTATCTCATATGATAGTCGTATGGTGTAAATGGTATGCTTAGCCTGAGTCGCTCGGCCTATCTCGAACAAAATCGCCATGCGTAGCTATTGAAAAACGAGAGGATTCGCCATACTATCACAGCAATTTTTGACACCAAGATATAGGGATGATGACGCTGTGTGAGGACTGCAATGTAAGCAGATGGCTGGTGGCTGGTGGGTGTGTGTGCATTGGTCATGCTATACTTCATACCACAGTTCACATAATTCTTGTGAAGATATCTCGAGTGTGAGATATCACTGTCTCTATTTCCCAGAAATCTTGTCCGCTTGTTATTAAACCTGGCTTAATTGAACAGGTGTGTGCAATGGCACAGTGGTACAGTTGTCACTAGATTATTCACTTTATGCCATATTTCTTTTGCTAATAGAATTATAGCTACTTTTTTTGTATGTTGCTGCTGTGATAAATCTTAACCAATCTAACAAATAAACATCAGTTATACATTTTCTTTCAAAGTAAATAAATAAATAAGTCTATAAAATGAACAAAATTACACACAGGATTACTTCAATACTCTACTCTAAACACATGTCAGTAACCAAGCAGTTGTCAACTGACACAACAGCAAAATGCACTGACATGGAACACCTTCCTGGACCACATTCACAGCCCAACAGATTTCTTTTGCTGGGTTCCAATTATTCGCCTGTGAATGTGGTCCCGGAAGCTGTTCTGTGTCAGTGCATTTTACTGTTGTGTCAGTTGGACAACTGCTTGGTTACTGACATGTGTTTAGAGTAGAGCACATAGGAGGTCTTTCCTGCCCAACGACAACAATTTTTATGTTTAACAGCTAGATTACGTAAAGCATACATCAATTATTGAAGTAATCCTGTGTGTAATTTTTGTTCATGTACAGGCGAATAATTGGAACCCAGCAAAAGAAATCTGTTGGGCTGTGAATGTGGTCCAGGAAGGTGTTCCATGACAGTGCATTTTGCTGTTGTGTCAGTTGGACAACTGTTTGGTTACTGACCAGTGTTTAGAAGTAATCCTGTGTGCAATTTTTGTTCATTTTTATGGAGAGGATTTTAAGATATGACCTTGTGAAAAATTTCTTTTTTAGGCCAGTTTAGATGTTGTTATTTTTTTGTACGTGTATCCAATGACTCACTAATTCAATTTATCTGTCTGCACTGTACTGGTATAAAAAATTAGAAATAAATTTAGGAATAACTGGTATTGGTCATCTCTTAACCCAAACTGTGGGTCAAACCCCTTTTGGGTCACGGCCTCTACCAACTGAGGTCGCAGGACTTCCCCCCAATAAAAATTGTGTGTGTTGAAGTGCAGGGTACTATCGTATTGGTCATTTAACCCCATTTTGACCCATTTTAGCATTAAAATTGCAAATTTTCACACACATTTGTCCCGTTAGAACCAGTCCAGAAGCCGGTCATCAGGTCAACTTGGAAATTGTGCCCGCTTTGGAAATTTTGCCCGGTACACAGCTGATAAGTTTCAGCAAGTAACAGCATTTGTATTATGCTGTGGGTCTCACCATATTATGCTCTAATCCAATTTAGGGATATAAATGTTGCTGAAAAAGTAAAGCAATTTTTCCAATAATTCAGATAAAAGGTGGTTGCATTTTTAGTAGACTGCCACGCAGGTTATCAGTGAGCAATTTACCTTGTTTTAAGAAAGTGCCATTTTCTTCTTTGTTTATTATTTATTTTGTATCACCCATCCTCCATGATTCTGGGAATTTAATCTGTTTTTCATTTCTATTCATACTTCTTACTTACAGTTTTCATTATTTTTTAATTTGTAATAGATAGTAGTGCAGATTATGTACATATTGATGGTTGAGAGTCAGAACACCTTAACTCAGAAAGGATTCCTTTGTTAGTAAGGGACCTGATGCAAAAAGGGGGGCCCTGAAATTTGTTGACCCTCCTAAGGGGAGGGGCCTGAAAAAAACGACCACAAATTTTCCTGGGAAAATTGAGTTTATTTGCTTTTTATGGGGTTGACCCATAATTTTCATGTCAAAAAGGGGGACCCTGAAATTTTTGATGTCTGAAAAAGAGGGTGGGGCCCCGAAAAATTATCGCGATGAAATTTTTGTTTGCATCAGGCCCTCCCTAACAAGTGTTTGTAAATGGTCCCTAACGGCTTTCTAGTTCTCCACCCTCGATATATATATTTTAATGGAGTACTCAAAACATCATTCTACAAGTCCCCTTTGTTTTTCATTTGTATTAACATACCAGGCACCACCATGTGATTCCTCCGTATAACAATAATATTTTCACAATCATCCTCAACCTAAATAATATATATTATTCTAATATCTTACTGTACTGGGTTAATACCATAGACAAACTCACTAATACTATTATTATGGTAATAGCAACCTCTCGCTGTAATTGTAATATATGTTAGATGCAATACGATTCCTTATAACATCTAATGATAAATGACTGTATCTGTAATTATTGGAAGAAAAAACCATCCTAAATCTAAATTCATCTGACAAAAGTTCAATAATAGTGTATACGGTATTAAAAATTGAATGCATTGGGCTATTCCATTTGAAATCCACACTACCCCTGTGGAAGATTTTGGAAATATGTCCATAGAGGGAGGGTGAATTTCAAATGGAATTAGCACATTAGGCAGCTCCATTTTAAACTCACCCTCCTCTATGGAAGATTCAGGTTGAATCTTTCTCAGAGGGTGTATGAAATTCACATGGAGCTGCCTAATGTGCTAATTCCATTTGAAATTCATACTCCCTCAGTGGAACATATTTCCGAAATCTTCCACAGGGGTAGTGTGGGTTTTAAATGGAATAGCCCATTGCATATGTGATCCATTTACATCCTAACAGAGCAACAACCCAATTTCAGATTCTTTTCATAAAGAATATAATATCTCATTCCTGTCTTATTCATAAGCACAATTTAAATAAGCGACAGCACAGATACATTTCCCCTCCATCACAAAAGCGGTTTTCATCACCGCATGTATCCATCTTGATGCTGACGTTGCATGCAGACGACACAAGCAGACGATACAATCATAATTTGTTTAATTTATAACAAATTCTATCTTGACTATGTTAAATTGTTATCAGTAGGATTAAAATTAAAAATGCAAATTGATTTTACATGAGTACAGACATGCCTAGTATTGCTGCCACCATTCTTGCAATAAGCAATATCATTTTGAAAAATCGCAACGTGAAAACCACGGCAGCGTGCAAAATATTAACGACTGGTACGAGTGCATGAACCATCAAAGCTGAAGTAACAAGCCTCTGAAATTGATTTCATCCACGTACAGGAAGTGTACTATTGTGCAAGCAGGCATGTAGCGAGAAATTGATGATATAATGTGGGGCATCGTCCCTGATTAAAATGTGCAACCTCCCCTTCATCTTGCAGTGCTTTTCCTGGAAATTCAGTTCCCCTTTGGCCACAAGAGCCTCTCGCATGGGCATGCATGATTCAAACTGCATATCTGAGTTGCACTATTCAATAATGGACTTTGAACATTATGATTCTTGATCGATGTTGACATGACAAAGCGGGTATTAACACTAAGAGCTGGGTAGGCAGGAGCCATATCTTTCCAGTTTTAGCCATTTTGAATAAAAAAAACTGCTGGCTACTTCTTAATATTTATACATTGGTGTTATCATAAATAAGACAGGAAGCCAATAATTGCAGTTATATTTCAATAGGTCTTGTATTATATCAAAATGAAAGAATTCATTTCTATACGAATCAACACAAGAACCACTGGCTCACTAAACCTTTGACAGATGGATTTTGTATAACATGTGAAAAGAAAATTGACAAATGGTGGCCTGAAGAGACTTGGGTTGCTTGCAGTCATGTAATGATTGCACTGGTGTGCAATCAATAGAATTCAGCGAAAATTTTATATCATTTTGTTCCCATTAGCTTTTAAATTCTTTCCATACAGAATTTACTCAGAATGAAGATTCATGGAGTCAACATTAATTTTTTTACTCTTAATACTAAAATCACAGATTAAAGAGACCTTCAGAGATTTTGAATTTGAAAATGTGTTTTCAAATTTTTGGGGTTAGGGTTAGTGACCCTACATACACTTACAGCCATAAATTCTTAAATGTATTTGGTTAATTTTTTCAAACCATAATTTGTAATACTTACACATGTCCCAACTTCCACTTCATTGGAATCAGCCAAATTTTTTGTGTTTGTAGGACATCAGCAATTTTGAATTAATGTTTTAATTTCTATTTTCAAATTGTACATTTTCATGACCATATTTGGAATCAGTATGATAAATGCATTAAAATGAGTACAAACAAGTGAGTTTTGATTCAGCAGTTCTTAAGATAGATAACTCTTGCTTGATATTTTGACAAAATACCTCAAAACTTATGTTGAAACCTAGCATGCACGCCATGCAGAGCATTAAGACTCACTCCCAATTTTCAAAGATTTATTATCAACTGAAACAGAAAATAATATTACATAGGGCATGTTGTAGTCTTTTGGGAAAATGATCCAAGGTAATACGATTATAGATTACTTACATATTTTGACATTTGCACAAAAATCTCTCAGGATCCATTTATTGTCATATTTTATCATCAATTTTGACATTCCTAAGGTTTTTAATAAAAAACAGTCCATATGCTGTATTTCAATATACTCCTATACAGTTTAAGTAAACCTCCAAGCGGCTCCAGACAAGTTGTCAATCTGCATCAATATGTGCTTATACCATGCAAATTTCACACAGCGACATTAACATGATTTTTGGGATGTTTGAAAACAGCAGTAGCATGTAAGTATGTATATGTTGGGCAGCGCATAACAGAAGCACGGCGCAGTAAGTCATTGGGATAGTGTTGCGTGTGCGCACTCACTATGTCAGTGCCAGTTCCCACACCAAACACCAAAAATACACATTGGTAAAGTTAAGTGCCTGTATGAAGTTGCCCACTGGTGGTGAGAGATATTTTGTACCATTGACAAAATAGCATTACTACTATAATCTTTATGCCATTAAAGGCAGTCTCAAAAATGATTAATACTAGTGCATGCCACAACCTTCTCAAAGATCTACCAATTCCGATACAACGCTAAAGCTCAATGTCCAAGTTTTTGCGATTTAGTAGCCTAATTATGCAACTTAACACTATCATCACACGACTTAGAATTGCCCACCACAATTTTTTCGTGACTTTTTAGCTACTTCTGAATTTGAGCAGAAAAACATGAACTTTAGCCCATTTTCAGTGAATTTTGCTAAAAAAAACAACAAATTGTGAATTTTATAAGAGGATTATTTGATCAAATTCAAACAAAACATAAAATAGCTTTAGCCTAATTTGCCCACCACTTTGTTCTGAAATGTCCTCTAAAATCTATTTTTGTAAGTTATAGTTTGTGCAGATTTTCAAGTGTCAAAAGTGTTCAAGTGAAAATATTTTTTCCAACTCTTGCTTGCAGTGTCACAGTTTTCGCATTATCTCATTGACTTTGATCATAAACATATTTACTGATTTAAAAAAGGTCACAACTCAAAACGTATCTAATTTTTAACTTGATGTTTGAACTAACTGATGAGTAATCTCACACCACAATTTCACATCTATAAGTAACTACAGACTTTGTGAGCCAATTGCTGCATATAAATGACTTCAAATTCAATATAACAAAGTAAACCTGTTGTGTTTTCATATTTAAAGTGTTAGGTAAGATTAGCAAGATCCGAGTCAGGTTAGATGCGACACTGATAATACTCTGACCTACATTATTACTTTGTATGCAATTTCCAGTGCTAACATCCTGCTAAATTGATTTATTTTTCTGTGCATGCAATAATATCTCCTCAATAATGACACGCCAGGATATCTCTAGAATGATATGACCAATATGAGGCATACTCAGTTAGATCAAGGTTTGATTAAGGTTTTTTCAATAATATGACAATGAATTTTGTTTTAATTTTGATGGAAAAAGCAAAGTGATTGTTAGAAATCAGTTGGTTTCGGCTATACAGAAGATTAATAGTAGATTGCATAAGTATTAGAAATCGACCTAATTCATAACAAGTCTCAGTTCTCTTATAAAAAGCAACAAATACAATGTCGTTGGACAGGAAAAACCTCCTATGTGTCATTGGCCCCTGAACATGTTTAAAGCAAAACCTCCCATGTAACTGGTTGGTAGTTTTGTTTTAAACATGTTCAGGGGCCACAAACACATAGGAGGTTTTTCCTGGCCAACGACAACAATTTTTTTTGTTTAACAAATTATGTAAAGCATACATCAATTTTGGTAATATACTCTACTTTGTGACACAGTGGTTTCTTTTCTAAATAAAAACTATAGCCTAAATATATATCCTCCAAATATCGGAATATCAGTATAAATGTGTACAATTTGTAATTTTGTTCAAGTATGGTGCCTTGGCAAGTGGAATCAATCTCATCCAGACCCACATTGTTCTCAGTATGAATGACACAGGTGAAGGTGCATTCCCACTCCAGTGACTATTAATACAGTTTTGTATATTGTTTATAGGGTAGACCCACACCGTGCCACGCATTGTTTGGATTTTTTAGGGGATGGAAACTCTGATCTTACATTTCTGTTTCCTTTTTCTATCTGATGCAATGGCCACCATGCACACACTAGAATTTTCTTTCTTTCTTGTCTTATTTACTATTTTTTAAGTTATTACATAAATCAACAAGTAATAAACATGTCAGAATCACCCTATATAGTAGCCTATACATACAGTTACTGGTATAGGCTGTATGCTCACTTTAGCCCGTTTTATGGAAGTGCAATGCTGTATTATTGGGCTATTCCATTTAAAATCCACACTACCCCTGTGGAAGATTTTGGGAATATCCTTTAAGGGGGGAGTATGAATTTTAAATGGAATTAACACATCAGCAGCTCCATTTGAAACTCACCCTCCCTCAGGGGAAGATTCAGATTGAATCTTTTTCAGAGGGTGTATGAAATTCAAATGGAGCTGCCTAATTCAAATTCCATTTGAAATTCATAATCCCCCTGTAGCAGATATTTCCAAAATCTTCCACAGGGATAGTGTGGATTTTAAATGGAATAGCCCATTGGCACTTGCACAAGAGGTCATCTGCCTCCAGGAGGGCATGGAGAACAATACAACAACCTGTTACGAGCACCGCAGCATATATCCAGGTAAAGCAGGTGATTGTATTGTACTCCAGCATTCTTGCAGGAAATTCTAGTCTAGCCTCTCTCTAGTCAGTGACCTGATGAGGACATTGTGAATACGCCCTATTTGTTTAGTGCCGTGTCTTGCATAATATGCAAAAAAAGCATACGCCTTAAGTGCCAGCAGAAAAATTGAGGTTGCAGGGCTTTTAAAGATTGAGTGCACTACTTTGTTTAAAAACACTGATTTTCATTGACAAGTTGCAAAAACTTCGCATTATGAACAAATTTGTGTCCGGTAGGTATAATCTCTCTATCTATGGGTCCATTTTTAATAAGCTGAACTAGCGCAAGTTAAGATGTGCTTATATAATCGGAGAGTGAATTAAAAAAGACTACTTTGCATCTGACGAGCAACTCCACACAGCCGGTGTTTGGTTAGTACTAGTAGCACGTAAAAGGAAGTTTATTCATCTGGTGCCTTCATCGGAGAAAAGGAATCGCAGAAAATGGGGGAAAATTATGGTATTTTACGAGGCAAAAAGCAACCGTTTTCTAGGCATTTTTAAGATGGTGCCGTCAAGAAAAGTTTCCAATTACTAAGACCTAACTGTTGAGACAGATTGTATGTTAGAAGATGCAAAATTAACCATACAGGCTGATAGGGCACGCTGTTTTCCTGTTGCGTTCAGAAATGTCAAACATCATGACAAATCATAAATAAATCGTTTCTGAATTTGATTGACAGGTGATGTCGGACGCAATCAAGTATTTTCATTTCAGTCTGCGATTATAAGAACTGTGCAAAGCAAACATGTAAGCAATCTCATAAAGACCAAATCTGACATGGAACATGGCGTAAGCACATACTTGAATTCTCATGTGAGCATGGTATTCACATTGCAAGACCATGCTAACAAACACACAGTCTAAACACTTTGAACACCATCAACAATTACATATTCAATTTTATCAAAATAGCTAATGCTTTAAAAAATGGACTCCTTATTTGCTTTAAAAAAAGGCTAATTACTAAATTCATTTTTTCAAGCATTAGGTATTATTTATAAATTTGTAGTGCAACAATAATAAAGAGGTTTTGTACAGTAACTTAACCCCCTGGACACTACTGGTCATCTAACAGCATTTCTGATTGGTTGATAACTTGAAATGCTCATTTCAATTGCCAATTACGACTAGGCTTTAAACTATTTATGGTCAAACTTGCATTTGCAGATGATATTATTAATATCCTCCTTGATTGGTTCAAAATTGAACACGATTCATTTTTAAGGTTAAATATCATAAAATGCTTTCTTTTTAAGGGATTTTTGTTGTTAAAAATGGGTAGTCTATTTTCTGTGGCAACTTGGCAAGCAAATTTTGTGCAGGAATTGTTCCAATATCTAAGACCCATTCAAGTGAATACGTTTGAAGTAATTTAATATCCTAATCTGAAGCTTCTTATAAAATCAGTGAAATTAGGTTTTGTGACAGAACTTGCAAATTTAAGTTGTTTCTGCACTCTAAATCAATCGCTTTAATCTCATTTCACTGTCTGCCTAGATGCATGGTAATGTTGTAACATTGACAATGGTAATAAACAATTCATGCTCCGTCTGCATGGCAAGCCACATTATGCGCAAGTAAGGTGCAATTGAATCCCCTGTAGTTCCTGCAAAAATGTTGGTACAATTGATTATGCCATGTAGCCACAAATAGAATAGAATGCTAGGCATCTTTTTTTGGTAACGGTTTTCATGCCTGTATTCACAGGCCAGAGTGAGGATGAGGTGTACATGGACAAGTGGTTAAGGTGATGCGCAGTCAGCTGGAAGAATACGATCGGTGAGAGTTTGAGCCTTGGACATGTCTTGAATTTTTTTCCTCTCCCAAAATGTTCTTATAAGGTCGGGAATTATGTTCAGTTAATTTTGCATAATATAATTGTAGAATTTCTTCTCACCCCCATACACTGCTTAGCATGTGCAAATATATGTGTGATGACTCGAGATTTGGAAGCCACATAAACCTGTTGTACATCCCTGTGAATGTTAAGTGTTAGAGCTATTCATAAAAGAGAGGGGCATCCTCAGTTCTGATATCTGCAATCTAGGATCTAGGGTCATGCATAGGTAAACTGTGCACTTAAAACCCATGCATCAATACTTAAACATTGAGGTACAGTATAGGAAGGAATTCCCCAGGGGTCAATATTGGGCCCATCTCTCTTTTGAAGTGACTTGAAGCCAGACTCCTCAGTGTATAACATTGCTGTGGAGGGTCAACCACTTCTCAACAAGTCTGTTTACATTAACAGCATAAAGCCGATACCCATATACACCTGGGTGTAGTGAAGCAAACAGAATTAAGTACCTTGCGAAGCCACACTGGCCGCAATGTGACTTGAATCTGATCACTTAACCACTAAGCCACCATGCATCCATTAAAATAAATGTACTGAAAGCAGCTACTAAATTATTATAAAACTGTAATAACATTAAAACTTGCTCACGATATATCTTGTGCTACCCCAAACTGACATGCAATGTCTTATAGTACACTTTCACCTAGATTTGCTCTGATATAGTATAGCTCAAATAAAGTCACTATATAAACCATTTAGCATCGTTTGGAGACTTGCAGCTCAGAAAGCACATACCCTAGACATTTCACAACATAAACATCCACAGCTTAAATCGACTCCCTCAGTTTCACACACAATCTGCTAAACAAGCTTTTAAGATCCAGCAGAGAGGTGAATGTATGTCATGAAAAGTAGAGCAATTATACTCCAAGCAACTATTACATACATTCCCTACTGAAGACATCAAAGCTATCTATATATGACATGGTCTCAGATTTGAAGCAGGTTTCACTGCCAAAGTGTGTAAAAATTCACCCCAGAGTGAAAATAGCTATGTTTAATTTCTAAGGTGTCTTTTCTAGGGTAAAATTGTTTGTAGAACATGATTTTTTGGTCAAAACGCTGCGTGCATTGTACATCGCTTTTGCTACAAAATGTTGATTTGTGGCCGATTTTGCCCGAAAAACACACTTTTGGGTGACAAAATTTTCACATGCCAACTTTGTATACTCATAGAGTCTACAATATACATAGATATGGCCCTTTAAAATGTTAACATATCAGCTGAGGGTACTATTTGATGGATTCAGGTATTTGTTTTGTGATTGACTTAATCATTTTGCGCCAGAATCATTCAAATATGACATGCCTCGTGACAATTGACATGCCAAAATAAGCCGTTTTCGGCAAAAAAATTGATTTGAAAAATCGTAACTCTTGATAGGAAGGAGCTACAGTGATGGTTGACCTACCAGTATATGCAGTACTGAATGGGCTTTCATTTGATACCTCACTTTGTTCATTTTAACTAAGGGAAAGACTTGCAAAATGTAAAAATGTTTCCCTACCCCTTAAAATTTTGATGTGTGTAAAAATTCCCGCCATTTATAAAAATCGGGATTACAAGAAAACTACAAGAGCTATAGCCTTGAAAAACTAATCAGTTATGCACAGCATAAGTTCCAACTTGGGTATAACATTAATATCTTTCCATTCCTTCTCAATTTTCTTTTCTAATTTTTTTATCAATTTGTGACATCTGTAAATTACGTAAAATTTGGCATTTCGAAAAATCACAGCAACAAAAAAATATGAGGGCGACATGTTTAAAAAACTAATCAGTTATTCCCATGATACAGTACTACAGGGATATAGTACCAAACTTGTGCTAAAATGCATATTTTTTGAGTTCTAATTTTTTTATCAAATTGACTCGCCACCCCATTTTTGAGCAAAATCGGGAACAATTAGTACCTGTAATATTGCGCAATCATGTGACCTATATTCAATGTGTGTGCACCAATCAGATGTCAGACTTGCACTACAACATGATGTGAGCCTTGCAGAGCCTTTATAAGTGTGCCAATAGAGTTCAAATATGTTGTGATGATGTTGTCACTTATGGATCTCATATTTTCATTTCCGTCAAAAGCATATGCCTCTACTGTAATGCTCATATCAGGAAAACAATGACAGATTTTGCATTTCTGACTTCAGAAAACTAATCAGTTATTCCCATGATACAGTAGGCCTAACAGGGATATAGTATCAAACTTGTGCTAAAATGCATATTTTTTGAGTTCTAATTTTTTTTATCAAATTGACTCGCTTCCCCATTTTTGAGCAAAATCGGGAACATTAGTACCTGTAATATTGCGCAATCATGTGACCTATATTCAATGTGTGTGCACCAATCAGATGTCAGACTTGCACTACAACATGATGTGAGCCTTGCAGAGGCTTTATAAGTGTGCATATAGAGTTCAAATATGTTGTGATGATGTTGTCACTTATGGATCTCATATTTTTATTTCCGTCAAAAGCATATGCCTCTACTGTAATGCTCATATCAGGAAAACAATGACAGATTGTGCATTTCTGACTTCAGAAATGAATTCTGCACAACATTTCAGTCTAGAAAACATATTTAAAACAATATTTTTTGAAACTTTATATTTTGCCATTTTTGGCAGTCAAACCTGCTTCAAATCTGAAACCGTGTCATATAGAAAGCTATTAAAATTCCAAGAGACTTTGCTAGAGTTACACATGAGTTGTGTAAAGTTACAACTTGGTCACACCGAGTGTGACATATCTTCTTTCAATCTAGCATGTTCCTACTGACCACTTGGTAATTAAAAAGACGAGTTGCTCCATTTTCTCTTGAACTTTACAAAGGAGATGGCAAAGATTCAGGATTGAACAAACAACTTGCAGGGAGAATCTCCTTCAGTCAAAATCAAAAATCACACAAAATCCTACTATTTGGGCAAAGAAATTTCAGATCCCCCCCCCCAATTTTATCCTCCTAATTTCCTGTATCTGATAAAAATTCCTGCATCCATCACTGATTACTACCTACTACCAAATATATTATAGTCAGGCAGTTGTCATCTTCATCAGGGATTTGACCAAGTTTGATTTTTCATTTTTTTTGTGACAAATTCTCAGTGACTAATTTGATAGACTTTCAAAATGGTCACCAAAATCAAAAATTATCCTAAGCTTATAGGGTATAGCATCAGATTTAGAAACCCAATTAACAGATCATTTGGAAGATCTGTAGATTATTATTTCTCCATTTGAATATATTCACTCTGCAATAATTATTCCAAGGTACAGGTATTTTTAATAAAATTGAATTGAATTGAATTGAAAGTTCATTATGAAGAAGTTTGAAAAAGCTTAGAGACGGTACACCATTTCAAATAAAACAGAAAATTGTTCCATCATAGCTAGCAAAAGGTCAAAGTTCATTCTGTGACTCCTGAATGCACAGCTCACTACGCATGTACATTATCCTGCTTTGGCGTTGCTGAGAGAAATGTCAAAATCTTGTCCACTGTATAAACATACAGTCTGTTTTTACCAGTACAAGCTGGAATACCTTCACTTAGCTCATAACACTGAAAAACCTTGTTCCATTTCACCTTTCATACAAGTAATACAAGTAAGAAATCAATTTCAAACCCTGTGGCCCCAGACCCCGACATTACAATCATTTTTATCCATAATGCACTGGTTAAACTTCTTCATCGTAGAAGTAATGGTGTTGCTGACAAGTTCAAAATTGTCAGAAATATTCATTTATTTACATCATCATGTTGTTATTTAATACCCATATGAAATTTAGTTTTATTCAAAAATAGACAAGTATAATTTTCCTGCAAAGATTCATGAAGTTAGCTTCAATATTTTGTCAAAGATTTGACAATTTTGCAATTTTTGTTACAATTCTAGCCGTATGCAAAAGCATTAAGTGACAACCCAGTGGTTCTCTCATTCACTCACTCACTCACTCAAACCTACTTGTGTGCTCACATGGGACCCCACAGCTATAATGGATGTGTAATATCAATATAATAGGACCATGAGGCGATGGATGGCGAGTTGCTTCAAGTTCAAATACTATATTGAGAACATGGCGGATTTGTGTTCAAAATCCAACAATAAAAACAAAGTACTGTTTTTCAGATTCAGTAGGTATGTGACCATCACTCAGTGATCAATCTATTGAGAGCCATAACGGATGTATGTTTCCGATATAATGGGACTATGGCTGACTTGCTTCATCAGAAATAAGCAAACTACATAACAATGAGAAAATAATAGACTTTCTGTTCAAAATCCAACAATAAAAAACAAATTACTGTTGTTAAGATTTGGCAGGGGTGTGCCCATCATTGATAGCCATGGATATGTATCAATGTTTCCGATATATTAAATAGGACTATAGTTGTGTGGTTTCATCAGGTTTAAGGGAGGTGTTATGAGCGAACCGTGGTTTGGATTCCAGAGGGAGGGTGCCTGTAAGAGGCACAGCCATCAGAAAATGAATAACTGAGATCGCGCGCCAAATAAACTTACTGCAGTAATTTTCCAAGTCCTTATAAAAAATAGACATAGGTGGGAATCGAACCCGGCACCTTCCGGTTCTGAATCAACATATAGTATCACTAAGCCAACTTCCTATCTGCAATAAAACCTGTGATATTAATTCTTGATGTTTAACGGAAAAATCAATACTAATGTACGATGTCATTCAAACTCAAATAGAAGTCCCACAACTAAAGTAGCAATCGATAAATCTGCTCACTCAATCATCAAATAATCAATCGAAAAATAAATAAACTAATTAATTAATTAATTAATAAATGTGTCCGTTCTCTCGAGCCCCAAAACGTCATTAAATAAATAAATAAAATTAAATAAATAAATAAATAAAACAAATAAATTAATTAATTAATCAATTTATTTATTTATTAATTAATGTGTCCGTTCTCTCGAGCCCAAAAACATCATTACAAAAGAAATTATAAATTAGTTTTTCTAGGACCTACGCTGGAAAAATAAATCAGCGCATAAGAAAAAGAAACAGACGCCCGTATTAAAACAAGCGACACTGAGAACAGCAACTAAGAAACCTCAACGCCTTAGACCACTCGGCCATAGAAGCACACAGTCTTCTCCATGTCAAAAAAATATATTAACCTTTAACGTTGTGCAATATTAGCACATGACACGGGCACATGTCTGTGGGTAAAGATACTGCATGATAGAAAGGCGTGCAAGGGATCTATCCCTGAAGTTAATGGTCATTGACATGTAACCAATTTTTTTGTATACCAGCTACACTCAACCTATACAAAGAAGTATATTATTAGGCGTTGACGCAATCATGAATGCGGGAAGTATAAAACCATCTTCGCCACTCGTGCACTTGTTTGAGTCCACAGGTATTCCGGAAACAGCCTGCAACCCCGAATTCAGAGGTCGATTTTGGGTTGTTACATGCAAATACAAACTAATTATATCATGAAAAAAACCACCAAGAGGACTACGATACTTATTCAGAGCCAATCTACATTCTGTTATTTACAAAAGCCGACGGTCAAAGTAAAATTATAAAAGGAGCAAGACCAGATATCAACGTTAAATCACGGTAAGCCTAAAATCGCATCGAAAACGCCAAAATGCAGTCACAAAATTTATAATATTACTAAATCACCACAACGAATTGTAACGTAGGTGTGCAGAAAAGAGTTGTATTAGCAATAACAAAGTATGTGCAAAAAGATTTGTCTTTGGCATGTCGCTTTTTTGAAATATCGCCAAAAATATGAAAATTTGGAAAAACGCCACAAAATTTAAAACAAACACGAACCTTCCAAAATAAATATATCTTAGCACTCGGCGGCCCAGTCACAACCTGTCGCTGTGATTTGGGGTAACTCGTTGCTTCCCTTCTCCAGATACCTGTACTTCAAGGTCGCTCATACCCCAGCCCTTAAGCAAACTACATAACAATAAAAACATAGTAGATTTACTCTTCAATATCCCACAATAAAAACCAAAGCAGTGTCGCAAGCAAAGTAACAGGATTGACACAAAAATGATACCACCTTTCTATAATGCCTTTTACATATCTCTAATAAAGCAGTGAATAATGCTGGTTTCATTGTATTGTACCGCTCCCGACTTGACTTGTACCATTTGCCGCTATTGGGCAGGCTAGGGTGATTGATTTCTGGCGTTTCTGGTGCGAATATTGACACAAATATTACCATTGAGCGATAAAGTGCAACACTATGAAACCAGCATAACAAGTAGTAAAAATCACTCGGACAACTGCTAAATGAGGTTTGAGATAACAGTTGCAATATGCATAATTGATTTTATTCCGTGAACAATCACAATGTAGCAACATACAGGGTGTCCCAGAATGATTTAAATATCTGAAGTCATATTGACATGTTTCACTTAACCCCATATCAAGAATTAGTCAGCGTTGTAAGCTCTACATCTGTGCCAAATTTGATGTATTTCCTATAAAAGAATGTAGGATTTCTCCAATATATTGCACGGTACGGCAGGACGATGGTGATGTGTTAACACCAGTAACACATTGATTATATTCATGTGTTCAAAGCCCAACAGAAAATAGGAAAAGAATGGAGAAGCAGTCATGAACTGTTGAAAGAGGGGTCAGAATGACGGGAATGTTGTCACTGAGGAATCATGGGATGTGTTGATATAATGGATGCATACGCATGCATGTCATCAATGTAATGGGACGATGCTAAGGCTACATGCTTCAAACTTGCATAACACCTAAACATGGTGGATTTCATGAATTTTAAAACCCATAATTGAAAAGGCACATGTAAGAAGCAATGTTTTGGAATCAAGGGTGGGGCAGGGTCCTGACAACTTACAGGACTTAATTCTATAATGGATTAATGCTATTAAAGTAATACGATATCAGCTTTTGTTGGCTGCTTCAAACACAATATATAAAACACATGCATATATCTCCCCATGTATACAAGGACACTCAACTTGAAACGTGCTGGAAAACTAATGTGCAATCATAAATGTCCTTGGAAGAACTGTATTTGTCATTGTTCAACACTATGTCCTTGCAAAAATACAAATTGAATGTGTGTATACAATATAAGACATACAAAATAACCCCTTTCCTTATAGATTATTTAAAAAAATCATGTATACACACAGGTATACCTCCATGAAACCAATACTTGTTTCAAGGTCACAGTCTGCCTGAACAAAACAAAGCTATAACTAAGTGAGGGCACGGTGGCACAGGCTCTACCTCGCAATTGGAGGGTTGCGAGTTTGAGCCCAGGCGGTTCCATCGTGTTGTGCACATGGGCAAGGTGCTTTATCTCAATTGCCTCTATCTACCCAGGGGTGAAATGGGGAGCTGTTAGGAATAGTGTCCATTGAGCACCGTCCAAAGGTATGATACATGTGAAAGGCGCTATATAAATCTCAACATTTATTTTATTTTTTTAAAGAGTAGTTTATCTTTCCATTTCCTGGGTATACTCACAAACTATTTTTGATTTTCTAATGAATGAAATGTATTGTAAGCACACAAACATAAACACACTTTAAAGCAGTTGTGTAACCTATATTTCTTATCCTAAGAGGAGGAAGAGGTCATAAGGTATCACCTGTTACGAATACCGTAGTACAACATTATAGCAGGTGATTGTATTGTACTCTGAAATTGTAGTCTAGCCTCCAGTTGGCAACCTGATGAAGACAATGTCAATTGCCCTATATTGGCATTAACCGGCTCTACTATAGGTCATTTCTAAGGACATGTGTAAGATCATCAAACAGTCATAAGAAAACTGGCGTGCTGTCAAGTTTAGTCCTCCGATGTATATTAAAACCAATGCACTCCCACACACACAAACAGACATACATCTATCACAATGTAAGCAATACTTGTTTCAAGGTCATCACAGCCTGTCTGAACAAAACAAGTGTTGTCTTTCCATTTCCTGGGTATACTCACAAAAATATTTGATGTTCTGATGAATGAAATGTAAGCACACATGGACACAAACAAACTTTACAAAGCAGTAATGTAACATATAGACAAATCTAAATTCACGCATTCCTACACCTGACTAGCAGCCTTTAGTTGGGTAGCCATCGGCTACAATGCACTCAAAATGTGAAATGATTCGGCCTTGGCGGAAATTTTAAACTGCATTCCATCACCCATTTTACACCTTTCATAATAATCGGATTAACTACACGCGGTATCTATGCTTTGATGTACTTCTCGTCCTTGCATCTTCTCTAGGTGTTAGGCGGCTTTTATTTGCACAATTGGACGCTCAAAACACCAGGTTGGTGCTACCGGCTACCCAATGATGTCCGAGCAAATCCTGACCATGACTTGGCTACTTGGATTCATCTATAGGAGGATGCTTGCACAGAGGTCATTAGGTTAACTGCATGGAGAACAGTATCAACTGTTACAAATACCACAGCACATCCAAGTATAGCAGATGCATGTATTGTACTCGAGCATTCAGATAGGAACCTAATGAAGACATTATGAACACACGCTATTGACACCGATGCTCTATGCAATTCGCTGTAGAAGTGATGTAATTAATAGGATTAACTACCATAGCAATAGATTAATACAATTTTGAATATATCGCCCTTCACTACAATGCTCATGTGGTACCTATGCATCGAACCATAGATGTCAAAGAAATGCTGATCACTCGCACCTGTAAGATTAGTATCTTTGAAAAGAGTGGTATTGTATTCATCTATGATTGCAGACACACACAGGTGATGAGTGCAACCTGCTTGTAGTGCAGGGCGATTAATTCAAAAATAGTATTCATCTATTGCTATGGTAGTTAATCCGATTATTACGTCACTTCTACAGCGAATAGGTTATTTCCAACGACACGTAAGATCATCCAGAGAAGATGTAAAGAAAGGAGGGAGAACGAAATTATATCCTTGAGATAATCCCGTAGGTAATCCTGTCGCACCTATTCATAGTCCTTTATTCTCAAGTAGTTACACATCTACTTGAAAGTAGCCTTTGATGTGATGTGTGTTGCTGACTACGGTTGATTAATTTTCACTCCAGAATTGAAACCATATCCAATGTTTCTATAGAGAATCCCTTGAAAGTATGACACGTGTGTGTTAAGTACCTGATGTTGCTCTGAAGGGATACCACACATGGATACTATAAGAAAGAAATGTAGTTTTGTAAAGATTCCAAAAAAAATCCGCCAATTTTGGAACATATATTAATTATTTAGGAGAGTGTTTTAGGATTTTGTTAGAAAAGGGATGATTTTTGATCATCTATATTTAATTGTTTTATGTATTTTCCTGTCATTTCCTGCAAACCTAATAAAGATATTTTGCTAATTGAAAATAGTCTGTATCATAAATCGTAGAGGTTGAAAGCGTAACCAAGCGTGCAAAATTATTATTTGCCATGGAACTTCGGTCATATTTTATATGAAATAAACTGGATGTTAGGATCTGCATGCATGGTATGCATAGTATTGATGGTATACAGACACTGACCTTTCCCTAAAACTAGTAAGCAGCAACTTGTGTATCACACCCGTCATGGGTTCGAACCTTTTGTTGTATTTTATTGTTAAACCTAAATAGCGTGATTGCTTTTGAATGAGCGGCAACACACATATTTTGTTTGAGGATAGCTGGATCTATCTCCTTTTCTTTACATCTTCTCTGGATCATCTGATAGCATAGGTCTTCAGAAACTTGTGTGTTTGCAAACTTTGGTCCTCAGATGTATTTAAAACTAATGTACTCCCACATACCCCTAGAAAAAAACCCACATACATGTAGATAAACTGTAAGCAATACTTGCTTCAAGGTCAACACAGTCTGCCTCAACAAAACAAAGTGTAGTGTTATCTTTCCATATCTTGGGAGCTCTCACAAAAATATTTGATGTTCTGATGAATAAAATGTCAGCACACATGGACACAAACACACTTTACCAAGATGTTTTGCAACCTGGTAGGAGGGCATGCCCTTTCTGTCAAACTCATGGGGATTGGTGAGATAATGGGCTATTCCGTTGAAATTCATACGCCCTATGGAAGACATGACCTTAATCTCCCACACAGGATGGCATGCCCTTACTGCTAAACTCATGGGGATTGGTGAGATAATGGGCTATTCCGTTGAAATCCATACACCCCTATGGAAGACATGACCTTAATCTCCCACACAGGAGGGCATGCCCTTACTGCTAAACTCATGGGGATTGGTGAGATAATGGGCTATTCTGGTTGAAATCCATACACCCTATGGAAGACATAACCTTAATCTCCCACACAGGAGGGCATGCCCTTACTGCTAAACTCATGGGGATTGGTGAGATAATGGGCTATTCCCATTGAAATCCATACACCCCTATGGAAGACATGACCTTAATCTTCCTTAGAGGGGTGTACATTTCAAATGCATGGAGTCACCCATTCAGGTAATCCCATTTGAAATTCACACTCCCTGAATGGGACACAGGGGGTGTATGGATTTCAACCAGAATAACCAGAGATGTTATCAATGGAATAGACTGATCACTAGGTTTATGGTAACCATGAGATGAGAATAGAGCAACTTCTTCACAGCATTTTAAACCTCTGTAAAGGTTTAACCTTTATACTATGGATGGTGCTCTGGTACAGAGTGGAACAGCAAGTAAACCAACAAAAAAAATAACATAATATATAATAGAGAAAATTTACATTCCGATAGATTCCAGGGACTATTTCATGGAATGCTGAAAGCAAAAAATCATTTCAGCATATGCTACAACATAAAAAATAAAATGAAATATGATAGTTTGAGTAACATTTCGATACATTACTGTGAATATCATTTCACATAAATCAAGTCATACACTGATAGCATGTAAACCAGACAACCATAACGAAAAATTAAATATAAGAGTGAAAATGTGCAGTTTGTATAAATTTCAATATCAAAAGCACTAAACTTCACTCAAAAGGTCTGTCGACTGTACTTTTCATGGTCTATTATTTGATATGCATGTAGCAATTTTATTACTCAATTATAAAGCTTAATATTTCTGTTTTTTACTGGTGATATACATCTGTATATTGAATACATGATTATCAAAATTAATAATGATTTGAATCCTTGGTGCATTTTTTTTATGATTGTAATAAATTCAAATGCTTGTCGAATAGTCTGACCCAATTTATTGAAAATAAAACTGGTGATAATATTATACTATCTAACTACCAAAATGTTTGGGATTGATGTCTATGACTCAGGAGTACATAAATGTCATTAACTTTCTGGTATTATGTCTTAAGTTTTATATTCATAGATGTAAATTTCAAAAGATTTTTCCCAGTTTCCAAGCTTTTATGAACTTTGTGAGAATGAAACTTACTTAATACAGAGTATAAGATTGCCAAAGGTAAATTGGGCAAACATTTGAAGAAATTTATGTTTAACCTTAATGAGGATTGAGGACACTTTGCCTACCAGCCTGTTTTTTTTTTTCGTTTTTTTTTTCTTCATTTCCTCTCTTTTTGATCTATTCTTAAATATTTTTGTCCTCATTCTGCAGTGGATTAAAATAATATGGGAAACTTGTCCTTTGGTCTTTGTCATTTTGTGTTGTTTTTGTTCGTTTTGTTTTGTCCATTTTGGTTTTTAAACAAATCATAGAATCAGCCGTCTTTTATTTTGCTAATCATTCAAATTAGCCCGAAGAAATCGGGGTTAAGTCCATTTTTTGCAGGTAATCAAATTTTTTCAATTTTTTTTATGGAAAAAAGTCAACTTTTGGAAAATTCTGCACTTCTACCCTACAAAATATCATGTCTACAGACCTGCATAAATGGTTTCACAAATCCTTCTACATCAAAGTACAAGTACATTAACATTAATTGAATTACATTTTTATTATATTGAGTTATAGTACCACAGATGTGTTTACTTGTTTTAGCTCAAAATTTGACAAACTCAATTAGTTCCGAAAGATTAAATTAAAGGTATGCAGGTTTGGATGTGTTCTGAAAAAGATAACCCCTATAATATAAATAAAACATCTTATTATTATATTTTGTTCTCTTATAATCTAAGCCTTTAATATCAACAAAAGAATCAAATAAGCATTTGTTAAAAAAAAAGTATCATTCAAACAGCTTAATCTATCAGGAACTAGAATAATGCAGTTTGTAATTAATGTGGCCCCATCAACAAAGGTTTAAAAAATAAAATGGTTTGTTATTGAAAATATGAATGGGATTTCATGCAAAATATGCCACAAAATATTTGTAAATATACAAATAACCTGACACAAAACTATACAGCACAAGAGGTGTTCATACTCTATCATCCTACCAAGTTAGATGTTGATTGTTTATTGCATGTAGCTGCAGAGTGGATTAATGATTTTACTTCCGCCTGGACAGACCTACCATCAGTGCCATAATTTATGCCCACACAACACATTATTGTGGGGCCAAAAATTGGTTGAGCAAACGTCTAAAATCAAGAAGTCATTTAGAGTTTGCAAAATGTTGTTGGCATTACATTGACAATAAGTATTGCTGGTGCCTTTTTAACATACAAAGACATACAATTCAAAGTAATGGATAAGTACAAAAAAATACTAAAGAATTTGAGTCATATTCTAGCCTGCTGCAGTTTATCTTCACACAACATGTAAGTATAGAAATAACAAGTATAGTGATATTTTTCAGAAACAATTATAATAAATTGTTACATTGTTGTGTTTAACAAGCCCGTAAGGCATGCATGTCCTCGTCAGGTAATATTCATGATAACAATGATTGCTATCGCTGTATTTATCTAAAATAATCATATAATAAATCACTGCCTGCTAGTGGGTAGACGGCATCCCTCAGGGCAAACATTATGCACGTAAGATTTCATGATAACATAACATTATATTAATACAATGCTATCTACTGTAGATAGCATTCTTTATAATGTAATGCATCCAAACCAATATGGCACTTGACAAGCAACCATTTTAAGGTTTTTCACATTTTGAAATGATTATTTATTTGCAATTCTACAAATCTACAGGCATGACCAACAATTTACATAAAAAAATAACAGAATGCTGTATTTCCTGGATATATTTCAAGACCATGCATCCAATTATTCAGGTGGATCACATCACATGTGATCGGTGAACAATCTCAGATATACCTGTTACATGCTAAATAGCATAACAGCTACACTCTATATATTCAGCTTATCAATCTGTCCCTGAATATGAATAATATCAATATTTCAGGGTAGGGGTAATCTGTAAAATTGCATGAAAAAAGACTTATTTCCAATTAGGTGAGAAACGGGTGCTTGGATTCTTTTTTGCTCTTAATTCTATAAATTACATATAAAAGAGTAAATGTTAAGCATATATGAAAAATAATTAGTGCCTGTGATCCACAGCTTCATCCCTTCAAGTTAATATTCCATAAAGGTTGAGATTTTTAAACCATCAGAAACCTAGGACTATTATACAATATTTGTGTGCATAAACTGTCTTTCAAACTTAGTTGTTTGATAAAGATATCATCCAATTTTTATTTTTGGGCTGTTGCATGTCAGCCCAAAATTACAACAAGTGGCCTATGGGGCGCTGTAATGCATGTTATTATGTGTAACTTGCATATTTAGTGTCCAAATCAATTGAAATGTTGGAAAATGTGTGTGTACATTGTCTTGCAGATTTGGTTGTTTGACAAACACATCATCCAATTCGTATTTTTGGGCTGTTGCATGTCAGCCAAAAATTACAACACAGTGGTCTATGGGGTGCTGTAATACATGTTATTGTGTGTAACTTGCATATTTAGTGTCCAAATCAATTGAAATGTTGGAAATAAGCTTATTGTATTGAACCATACCCTAAAAAGAGAAGTAAAATCACAGAATACCCCTTTAAAGAGACTAATCCAATGAGGTGAAATGGAACAAATGAACATTGACTGAATTTCACTTTCCTCTTAAGGGCTGGGGTATGAACGTTTGGACAGTATTTATTTTGGGACATCAGAGCACATCAGACATATCGAATTGCATTCTGATTACGAAGAATGTCATTCTGATATCAAATAATTTTCATTTTTGAAATTCGCAATTTAATACACATTTTATGGCAAATCATTAAAATTGATATTTTGATATTTAACAGTACTTGAAGTAAACTTTATAAATCTGATGATTTATACTTAAAGTGTATGTAGGTGGGATGAAAAGCCGACGATCAATTGAAAATTTTGACCTTTCAGTATTGAAGATATGGATTTTTTTTCCCAAAACACCAAAAAAATAGGTCTTTTTGGGAAAAAATCCATATCTTCAATATGAAAGGTCAAAATTTTCAATTGACCGTCGGCTTTTCCTCCCTGCTACATACACTTTAAGAATATATCATTAGATTTATATAATTTACTTCAAGGACTGTTATATATCAAAAATTTGAAAAATATCAAATTTTTATAATTTGTCATAAAATTTGTATTATATTGTGATTTTCAAAAATGAAAATTATTTGATATCAGAAAGACATGCTTCAGTATTCAGAATGCAATTCGATAGGTCTGAGGTGCTCTCATGTCCTACAAAAAATACTGCCGAAACGCAATAAACGCTCATTTTAGATCCCTTAACAGAGTACAAACAAGTGAATCACAGTTTCAAAGAGTGAAAATGAGCCAATTTGAAAAGGAAGTAGCCAATTTGACTAAATGAAAGTATTTTATCTCATTTTCAACTAAAAATCAAATTTGAATGATTTCCATCAGATTCCTAAGTCCAATTTCTTGGAATATCGCATCCAAATTTGAGACAAATGTAAAGTGAAAACTGATCATAGCATTAGAAGCATTCAGGCTTTATCTTAAACTGTCCGGCAAAAACTTAACAAAATCTGACGCAAGGCAAGGAGTTTTTAAGTGGTCTCTAATCAAATAATTCTGTGACAAATTGATGCACCCCCTCTTCAATCAAATCTATGGCCAGCCTGTTTTCATCAAATCAATCACCCCTAAAGCTGTATTGGTACATGAAGAAATCAGGACGGTGCAAAACTCTTTAAAAAAATTCCCAGAAAACCTTTAAAAAATTGCTCTTTTCTTTTTTGTATTTCGCCTCAAAACTTCCTTACTAAAAAAAAATCTCAATCTCAATTGCTATTTCCGAGATGTTGCAACAATCCTTGGTATTGGGCATTTTATTGGTGTATTGGAATTCAAAGTTGCCTATGGGGATTTAAATCTTTTAGATTTTTCCCAGAAAACCTCTGAAAAATTGCTCTTTTCTTTTCCATATTTCACCTTAAAACTTCCTTACGGCACGACAAAATCTCAATCACATGCTGCAACAATATGTGGTTTTGTTAGTGCATTGGAATTGGAAGTTGCCTATGGGGTGCTATGGCAGACCATCAATCTTGAGTAACATTATTGCATTTATTCACATTTGTAAGCAGTACTTGGAAAAGCAAAATGTATCTGAAAGTCAAAGATAAAGGTGGTATTATTATGAGCAATTGTTTTCATGTGCTACATTTTGCTCAAATTTGAAATCATGGCATCCTAGGAAATCCAACATAAATATAAAGTGACAAGAAAAAATTAATCTGCACATGTAACTGAGTGTCAGAGGTAAAGGTGGTATCATTAGCAAATAATTTTTTGTTAAAGTAAAAATATTCATTGAATTCCTCTCTCTCTTTTTCTATATGTGACATGATCAAGAGTTTTACATATGTTTCTAAAGGGGTAATTAGAGCTTTCAGAAACTGAAAACCCCATGTTGATATGACTTTTCTTTGTAAAGTTACGTCAATTTATCAATCGCTGAAAACAATATAAAACAAAAGAATTTTAACACTTTCTTTGCCATTATCTCAAAATCAATATTAGCGACATCCAACTCATTTCCCTTGATCGTGTCACATATATAAATTTTCTCGCAAACTGAAGCCTGTAAAGTATGTATTCTCCAAAAATATTTCTTGTCCTTGAACGGCATAGGCGGCGGAAATGGAGGAACATCCCCCTAAAAACCATAACATAATAAACAAGATACAGCATCTCGGACGGAGGGACGGGGAGGTACGGACATTGCAAAAACAGTATGCCTCGCGGTGGAGGCATAAAAATAAAGCAATAATAATTAATTGCCCTGTACATTTGCCTTCGAAGTACAAAAAACACAGTGCTTTGGGCTCAAATACAGTAAAATTGCACAATGTTGTGCACTTCGCACACACTGGCCCACAAAAAAGCAATGAAACACACCTCATTTGGGCTAAAATGGTCTAAAATTGAAATTTTTCGCACCCACAAAAAATGTCCCAGAAAAACCGGAACAAAATATTCTCATCCATGACCACCTAAATTTTAATACTTCCACCACCACTGTTGAAGGGTAATCGTTGGTACATGTATCTTAAAGAAGTATGTGATGTATGCACTATGATGCACAACATGAGGGGTAAAACAAAGTAGTCCCAAACAAAAATGTTTGGTAGACTCATAACCGGTGCGATCTTACCTTTCCGATGTTGATTAAGATACTTCTTGCATCGATCCCGAGATGCGGAAAACCAATAGTCATTTTGTCCCACATAAATGAATAAATAACAAAACCCCGATCCCCGGTGGACTCACCCAAAAGGTGACGCCACACCATATGATAAATCCCTTATCCGACTTGGGATCCCCTACCGGACCAAACTTGTAGGGGTGGCGGGGTCGGGATAATCAACATCGGAAAGGTAAGATCGCACCGGTTATGAGTCTACCAAACATTTTTGTTTGGGACTAGACTCAGTACACCGGTCGATCTTACCGCTTCGATGTTGATTAAGATACTTCTTGCATCAACATCTGAAAGATCGATCTAGCAAGTAACCGACGGATGGAGGTACAAGATTGGTCAGCATCTGATCAGGGATCGGGAGCGGGTAACGATGGTTTTCGCGAGGTCAGAAATATTTTCTCCCAACGGTCGGGAAAAAAAAAAAGACCACGCGATCACAGACATAAACCTCCTTACTTAATAAGTTTGGTGGTTAAGAATAGCGACACTGGTTCTTACCATGCTGAGTATTCTGTATAGTCTGAAAACCTGGTACCCGTACACCACCGTATTATGATCGCCCGAACAATGTCCCGGTAAACCTCCCGCCCCGTCTCTGATTACTAACGTAAACGGAAGTATCGTAGAGAAGGGCGAAGGTGGCTTCCGGGACACCGCCTGCTAGATCTCCTCAAGGGACAACCAAGCGGTATACCCAAGATGATGAGATAGCTCGTGTCGAGTGGGTCGGGACGCGAAACCTTCGCGATCCCCGGACCCCACCAACACCTGGATCAGCCATTGCGACAGCGGCTGGACCGAAAGGCTCTGTAAGGGTGATGAATGCGGTCGTGAGTCCCTCGCAAGGCTTGTGTTCGGAAGAAATAGTGCTGCAGCGCCTTATCGGACACCCCAGCCTATCTTTGGCTTCAGTCAACCTTGCCCAACCCTGGGGATTGGAGAGGACGAATGTCGGTATGCACCGCGCCCGTTCAGTAGTCACGAGAACAGAGCGCCGAAACAGTGTCGCCCAGTGTTTGTGAACACGGAAGCTAACCTCGAGACCGTGTGCAACTCAGCACCGCCGTCCCGAAGCCAACGCAAACCGGAAAGCCATCTTGAGAGTTACGATATTTAAGCCGCTTTTGGACGGAAGGTCAAAAGGGTGACCCTTAAAGTAATCTAAGACTGTGTTGGGATCCCTTAGGAGGATCACTTTCCTTTTAGTAGACACTCGTTGAACATACCGTCGGCGTAGACTAATAAAGGTAACCATCGGTTATGATAGTCAACCCGTCTCGAAACCTCGGTGAATGGAGAGGACAGCTGACTTATAGCTGGCCCCAGTGGCCCGCTGAAGTCTTGCTTGGAACTTTTCTGTCAGAAACTCCGGAACTAGCAGCACAGAGGCTCTAGCGGGAGAGCTATTTGTCTCATAGCACCAAGCGTAGTATGGAGCCAGACTCTGGATATACGTACGGAGGGTAGACTTCCGTCTAGCCCGGCGATGAGAAAAACAGCTTCTGATGAAAAGTATCCCTCCGCTGCGCGTTCCCTGGTAAGGGCCATGCAGCTAACTGAAGGTGCTCTAGTGATAGACTGGGTACCTCCGCTCCGGGCATCCGGAGTAGATCTGGTACTGGGAGTGCCAGCGGCCTTGCCGCTAGCAGAATGACAATGCAGTCTTCCCACCCGATCTTGGTCACCACCCTCATGAGTAGTGAGATCGGAGGGACTGCATAAGCTGTCATCCTCCCCAGTCTATGGACAGAGCGTCCACGGTGAATGCTTGGGGGTCCGCGACCCTTGAGCAGTACACCGGCAGTGGATGATTGCGATGAGATGCGAACAGATCTTTCGAGGGGTGGTACATCCCCTTGAAGATCGTCTGAGCGACTCTGCGAACAAGGGACCATTCTGCTGGTCCCGACACCCTTCCTCGTGACAGATTGTGCGCGAGGATGCTGGTGACGCCCAGCGATGTGTATCGCTCTCATCGTAATCTGCCTGAACTTGCACCACCCTATCAGGTGTCGTGCATGCAGGCTCAATCGTGGTGGCCGGAGTCCCCTTGTCTGTTGGGGTAGGCTACCACGGTTGTGTTATCCGTCAGGACAACGGTATGTGATTCCACGATCACCTCCTCGTGAGCGAGGGAGGTTGATGTGAAACTCTGTCT